>NW_019727108.1:301186-323101 GCF_002891405.2 Cryptotermes secundus | reverse complement strand
CAGTACATTTCAAAATACATTTTTAACTCAATTTAAGAATAATAAATACTCAAAAAAAAAAGACAAGACATAAGAATAAATATTTTAAACATATAGACAGATGTTAAAAAATCATGGTGTGACCACTCTGATAGAATAAGATATTTATAAGTATGTACTACAGAGGGCTGAATGGGCATTGCCAGGGCCATTTTTGTATATACATGAATTTAAAATGAATTAGATTAATCCAGTCCACCCCCACCCCCCCTTATATTTCTTTAATATCTATGATAACGCTTCTTTCCCATTACTCCTAGTTCTTACATATGGTCTTCTTTTAAAGATATTCCTCTAGAAGCTTTCATTGCATTTCTCATTGCTGCCATGCATGCTGTATGCCCTGCCCAATACACCCATGTTTTGGCTATTCTAATAATCCTAATTACGCAATATTCTACATCTTCTGACTTCCTCCCTCTTAAAGCCAAAGAGACCAAGTTTCACACCCATACAGAATTACAGGCAAAATTGTAGATTGGTATATTTGAATCTTTATAGTTTTAGAAAGCAGATCAGGAAATGAAAGATTCTGCCCCCCCCTTGTGCATCCGTTTGTGTTATAATATACAAATTCTTTATTAAAATCTGTCGCAACACAACAATATCAAGGCCAAGGCCAAGATTGGCTCGTGCTACATATATAACTGCAGTTTATATTCCCCACAGAATGGACAATACATTGTAAGATGAGGCACCGGCTAAACAATTAACGTCAGCACTATACTACCTCCATGCCACGGGCCTCCAAAGCAGTTTAATACATGTACACAAAATCTAGAATATCCCATTATGTCTGCAGGAATATAAAAATTGCAACAACCAACAACTGACTTGATATAAAACTTCATTCGAAGAGTCTTAACCTTGTGTTACCCTACGACTTTCGTTTTTATATAGTCTAGTTCATTGTACTTTTATGCCAAACATTTTATAATGTAATATTATCAGGTACCCAGTTTTACCAGTACTGCAGTTCATTGGTGTGAATATGTTAATCATGTAATTGCCTGATGATGGCTTTAATAGCCAAAACATGTAGCACGAGCCAATCTAGGCCTTGGCCTTGATGTTGTTGTGTTGTGACAGATTTTAATAAAGAAATTGAAAGATTCTATGCTGAATGATACCAAGAATTGCCCAGGTTTAATCTCCTCATGAATGCAATTTTGACTTGTTTGTGTGATTCCTGGATATTTGAATGTTGCCATATTTCCAAAGGATCTGTTCGTTTTTTTTTTTGTTCCCCCCCCCCCAGTGCATTGTGGTGACAGGACATAAATGTATACTCAGTTTTTCTCAGCATTTATTTCCAGGGCTACTTCCTAATGTAATAGAGCTTCCTTGATTCTCTTTATTTATGGTATTTATGTTCTTGTAGTGTTAATGCTAAAATTTTGTAAATCTGATAATCAGAGCATGTACAAGTGTTTCTGAAGCACGGATGTAAGTTTTCAGTTGTTGTGTTGTTGTAAATTCCATTTGCAGTTGATGTTTCAGTACGAAAACTTTATAGCAACTTGTTGTATAGGTTCAAAGGTGTTGGCTGTGGCTGCCACTGTTAGTCGTGAAGAATCATACGCAGAGAAGCTACGCAGTGTACCTGAATTAGTGGCATTTGGTCCACTGTTTCGTAGCTCGGAGCCTGTTGAGCTTACAGAATCGGAGACAGAGTACGTGGTGCGCTGCATCAAGCATTCCTTCCCACAACACCTTGTTCTTCAGGTACACATTATAATTGGTTCAGACTGTACTCAATTAGAAAGTTATCAGTGTTTTGGAGGAACTTGTTGCTTCCAGTTTCAGAATAAGAGGTAGTCAGGCATGTGAAAAAGTGTTATTGATGTAAGGAGAGGGAAAGATAGAACTGGTACTTGGTGAACCGACATGTGCCAGATAGTTCTCAGGTATATAAAGGGCAATATTTTCAAAAGTACAACGCTCTTTAACGTACTACAGTGAAATCCTTATTTGGTGTTTTCATATTTAGTCATTAGTCAAAGTTTAAGCCAAATTTTGATTTTGTAAATAGCCTGCATTAGTGTAAGAAGTCTTCAGCCTTCCAGAACTCAACTTAATTTAACACAGTTGTCATCAAGGAATGAATCATTGTTCAATATTTCATGTTACCGGTTAAATTTATATTATTAGTTATGTATTTGTATTTTTTTGGGTAGAAACAGTATATTTAACTTGCTGTAATTATGTACATTAAGTCTTTTAAGAAGATTTAATTGTGTAATTGTATTTATTTGTGTAGAAATAGTATCTTTAACTAAAAGTAATTATTACGTACATGAAGTTTTTTAAGAACATAACATTTTGTAGATGGAATTTTACCTAACCCCTGTTAAAGCAAATCTCAGTTTAGTGTTAGAAGTCACTCTCTGAAAAAACTAAATAGGAATTTCATTGTAAATATCTTTTTGAATGATCCTCGCAGTTTTCATGTAAATTGTTCGGAAGTGAATGGAGACGTGATTTTGTTTGTTTTTGAGGTTTTAATGAAATGCCAGAAAAATGGGAGTTACATGGATGTTTACTCATACATCTGGTATGCACTGCATTAAGGTGAATGGCCAAGAACAAGTAAGCAGCATGACTGACCAGAGAGCAGTGGTGAATAGCAAAACACTGGATTGATGTTCTGGCTTGTATACAGTGAAAAGGCAGCCAATTTCATATGAAGTAAAATATTATGTTTTCCATTATGTGAATAGATGGTTTCTTGTCCTGGAAGAAGCGCAATACTATACTGTTGCCAATGTGTTCCATCATGGGCTGCAGATAAGTGGTTACAGTCTTCTGAGATGTGAAACAGTGTAGTTTGGTAGGCAGGAGCCAACACTTTATAGGAACCTGCTGCTTCCCTCTTCATCTTGTACCCTGAAGATGGAGGCAGCAGGTTCCTCTGAAACATTGGTTCTTATCTACCAAACTATTTATGTCACAGAAGACAATAACCTTAACTGTTTAAATTTTTAATTTGAAGTGAATGATACATCACAGTGAACAGTTTTGTGATATGTAAAGTGGGGAGCTTGCCTCATGGTTCTTATTGGTTGCCTACTTGGCTTACTCTTCAGCCATGAAGATGGAGGAACTACATTCATCTAATAGCAGACTATACTGTGCTACAGCCTGGAAAGTAGTACTTTTCATGGCCATCACTGCGAGAACCTCGGATCCAGCATGATGACTTTGATAATGTCAGATAGGAAGACAGTGATGATTTGGTAATGATAATGAAATGAAGCATTCGGGAGCAGCGAAACTACCGTTTAACTCTTTGACTGGCGCGAAGGGTATTTAAATCCCACCCCTGTCCTGGCAGGCCCTTTAAACCTTATGTCGCTAAAATGCATGTAGTTACTTTTTCCTAAACAACTTCAACAAAAATTGGTTTTTAAAAACGAAATTTTCAGGAACTAATTAAAATACAATATTTTATGCAATAAATGCCTTTCCATACCTCTTTATTAGTTTTTCTTCGTGTGATAAACATTGAAACATGAAAGTTTGCAGAGAGCCACACCACAGCCTGCACACATGATACTTGTTTCTTTTCTAATCTTGTGCTTAGCACTCACGCGACACTTTCTCAGGGCACCATTCTTCTTGTTACTGGGAGGAACATGGACCATTTTGTGAATTTTCAAGCCACCCTCTAGACGATTTACTGGCTCTTTCACTGGTGGTCTTTTCAAGGTCGAGGGCGGAGGCGTGACTGCACTCGAGTCTGACGCAATAGATTCGTCATCCACTTCATTCCTTGACTCTTCTCCCTCTCCCACCTGTTTGTTTGGTTCAGTCATTTTTCTACACAGTCCAATATAAAATCTTTGAATCTGTAATTTCTCTTCTTGTATTTTTCGTTTGTTGTGTTCTTTTTGAATAGAATGAAACTATTCAACCGCAAAGACATGTTTTGTCCATACCATGGGTGTGAAATAGGGGCCTAGTGGACAAATATTCTTCAATTTCAGGGCGTTTGTCGATTCCTGTCATGAACACAATTCCTAAGTATGTCCAGATTTCATCTGATGTGACATAATTGTAATTGTGTTTTCGAGAGTGAGGAGCTAACTCATGTGTGTTGAAGTGCTGGTGAGCATAGCGATTGGTTTCAGTTGTGATGTGATTTACCAAGTCGTCATCCAGAAAAAATTTTAATCCATGAAAAGGGATGCATTTTATGTGTTATATCAATTTTGATCCCGAAACTATTAGCAAATGGAAATATTGGGGGTACAATGTCTCCGTACGTTCATGAGATGGGCGTGTCAGGCACCGCACTCGTGGTAGGTAAATGTTCATGATTTCTGTCTTGTGGATCATTGTCTATCACTGTATTATTGTCACTATCAACTTCATCCAATTCAGGAATCATTATTTCATCGCCACTACCATCATCAGAACAAATCTCGTTCACAACATTTTCCAGCTGGTCTGTAGGAACACGAAGACACTTGCTGCAAGAAGCCATGGTGAAACTGAATGAATGTGAAATATTTTCTGACCTTTTCCTTCTCAGAGGGTTCTGACAGTAATATAGACCCCCACAAAGTTTACAAGGGTTCTTTACAAACATGCACAAAAACTATCATATATATGTCTTTGGTTGATGAGTGCCAAGAGAGCAAAGAAGGGAAGAGATTGTCAAAGCGTTAAAACACGCCAACGCCAGGGAACGGCTGGCATCTTCCGGGCGTTAAAACACGCCCACGCCAGTCAAAGAGTTAAGGCTGCCTTTCGGATGGGATTTTTTTACCTTAAATTGTGAAATTTCATAAATTGGGGGTTATATGAAATTTGAAAAGAAAATTATACTTAATGTTGCTCTCAAATCTATCTGTGGCTGTACAGCCCTTATGGACCTTGGCCGCTTTTTCAGTTTCTCTCCCTACACACTGTAGGTAGGATTCCTTGGACAGGGAATTAGCCCACTGCAAGGCCACTACGTACACACAGACATGCATGGGATTCAAATCCACGATCCCGGTGTTCGCGTGGGCGAAGACGATACATGCCTTAGACTGTGTGGCCACTGTGATCAGCGTTAATATCAAATACCTGCCTTGATGTAGGAAAGGAATGGGGAAATATGCTTGTTAACAAATAAAAATATACGTGGCTGCAGATGTCAGTTCATGCAAGATCTACATGGCACCAGATCCCAGAAGATGACATTCTTAACCCGTTGCCGTGGTTCGTCGTGTATGTTTCGTCAGGGATTTAAATCGTCTGGGGGGGTTCGTCGTGTATGTTTCGTCCAGCTGCACACCTATGTTATAACGCCCATAATAATTGATGGTTTTGCTGTAGATTGTTAGATTTTTCGCTGGCCTGTTGTCACAAGAACAGAGTATACTAAGCCAACGAGTTTAGCTGAGATAAGTCATTGTTACATATGCCTGTCTTGCAGCAAAGTTCCTGTGGCTCTTGCTAGCGGTTTCACCGCTATGAATGTCGTTTATTCTTTGCTACGAAGTTATAAACAGGAGAGACGTGATGTGATGTGTTTATACTCGTAATATGATATTGCCCCGAGCTGGCCACACTGACACACTCAAATGGCATTCTTAGAAGAGGGTTGTCCAAAATTTTATTCTTGTAAAATCGATTGCTTTCGCACAGTACATAGCACCCATTTCTTAGAAAAACGCCACAATTTAAGGCAGAACACTGTGGTCACCCCCTGAGACGATACGGATGTGTGTGGGGGAGGGAAAAGTACTCATTATCGCTCCAGTTGACGCCATTTTATCGTACTGACCTTGGTGGTCGTTTCGAGGGATGACCATAAATATTTTTTTTGAGCCAGCTAAGCTCTGCTTTCGTTCTCTATATGCCAGCCAGTTCTTATAATAACTTCATGAATTCTGTGGTCACCCCTACGACATCTGGGGAGCCGAAAAGGTTGGAATCTGAAACGCAGAAGCACCAAACCCTTGTTATGATAACACAAAGGTTGAATTTACTGCAGCTAATCTGTCAAAATATACGACTCACGGAGGGACATTTCCACTTGTATTCCCCCCACGGGGAAGAAGGCAGGGCCGCACAGAAGTGTGGTTAGAAAAAAGAAAGCAAAAGTAAAGATACGCAGTATTGGTTTGGTGATTTGAGCCAGCGCTGTGTTTAGACTAATGCTTCAAGGCGTCACCTGCTTACATAGCCGAGATACCGGGTGCTCATATTATAAGGCAAGGTTATAAAACCATCTTTTAAGATCATTTTAGTGAAAGTTTCATCCTTCAAAGCGTACCATTCACTGCTCAAATACTAAACAACCTGCTTCCATTGAAGATATAAAGGGGGTTCATATTATAAGGTAAGGTTATAAAACCACCTTTTAAGATCATTTTAGTGAAAGTTTCATGTTCCTATCTCATAGAATTTAAGAACAATGATGAATAAATCATTTTCGAGCAAAATTTAAATGGCCGGCTGAATATATTACCGCAGGAGCCGCGGCCGCGGAATTTAAATGACCACGTCAAAGGGTTAATAGTCACCACCATGAAAACCTAAAATCTTAGGCAGTATATTCTTGTCTATGCAGCTGCAAACACTGCTGCAGTATTTCCATAAAGGTATAAAATACTGAATGGGAGAAACAGTCATGTGTTATCTTCTTTTGTTCTCAGTTTGATTGTGTGAACACATTAAGTGATCAGTTGCTGGAGAACGTGCGTGTCGAAGTGGAAACACCCACTGGTTACCAGCTGGTGCAGGAGATCCCATGTCCTCGCCTTTCTTATTCAGAGACAGGAACAGCTTATTTGGTATTTCAGTTTCCTGAAGAACTGGGGGCGACAGTGGGTGAGTGACACTATCAATGCTTTGTGCCTGCCACTTAATGCTGCTTGGAAGACCTGAGATTCTGTGTTTAATGAAACTTCAATTTGGCATTGTCAGATTCTAAGTGTCTCCCAGTTTTACATAGTTTTCAATTGGTTCCAGCCAGTTGTATGTTGGGAAGTCATAAAATTTTAATTATCACCCAGAAGAACAGAGCCACAAGTGCAAGAAACTGTATGTGAGTTAGCCCTTCTCTACATATGCCCTCTGCAAGGCCACACATTCTCCCTAATGATGCATTAGCTGCTGGATACCTTGATCATAGAAGGTCTCATTTTGACTGTTCAGGAAGTCCTCCGCTGCAAAAATGACATCATCATCATCATCATCTCCACCACCACCATCACCATCACCATCACCATCACCATCACCACCACCATCATCATCATCATCATCATCATCACCACCACCACCACCATCACCACCACCACCATCACCACCACCACCACCACCACCACCACCACCACCATCACCATCACCATCACCATCACCATCATGATGGAGTCGCTTACAACGAAGTGGCTTCTTTAGCCATGGAAAGAGGAAGAAGTCACTCGGTGCCAGGTCTGGTGAATTTTGGTGGATGGGGGAGAATTTCATATCCCTAACTGGCAGCAGCTGTCGTAATATGAGCCGGTGCATTGTCGTGAAGAAGTAATACTCGCCAGTAATGGTGACGCCCTTTTGCGTGTAGTTGGTCATGATGACACCCCGCCAATCCCAGAACACACTCAACATCACCTTTCCTGATGACGGCTGGGATTTGGCATTCTTTGGTGGCAGTGTGTCTGCATGTTTCCACTGCTTTCTAATTTCCTTTGTTTCAGGGTCATAATGATGGACCCAATATTCATCCACCATGATCAGGTGGTTGAAGAATTCCACCTTTTCGTCTTGACATAACTGAAAATGTTTCTTTGCCACATGCATCCATTACTGTTTTTGAACTTGGTGTCAACAATCGTGGCACCCCACGTGCAGCAACCTTTGTCATGTGTAACTCGTCATGGATGATGTTGAAAACCGATGTCTAATGCATACTCTGATAAACAATAGCTTCAATAGTTATGCACCTATCAGATAGGATCAAAGCTTCCGTTTGTGCCACAATTCCTGGTTCCTCAGCAAGAGATGATCTTCTACTTCAAGGCTTTCTTCAAGCTTTGTCTGTCCACAATGAAAGTGCCTCTTCCACCTGACCACTGTGCCATATGTTGGTACATCTTCCTGATACACAGCAGTCATCTGGTCGTGGGTCTCCCTGGCAGACTTCCCTTGCAAATTGTGGAACTGTATCACAGCACAAGCCTTCACTTTCTCAACCAACATTGCCATTTTGCTTCTGCCCTTCCAGTGGCTCCCTCTGTCCACTTGGCACGGGAAAATTTGACTGTTCAGCAAGCTCAGGAAATGTGCTATCTCCCATATTAAACAATATTTTGGAATTATGATTTTCTCATGGTGATAATTAAAACTTTATGATTCCCCATCGTAGACCTTAGATATTACTTTTCATGTAGGCAGCACAATAAGTAATATTGAAGGGTGTGCTGCACCCATGCTCCACTCACTCATGGAGCTGAGTCCTTCTTGAGAAGCTGCCAATTGTGCAGTTACTAAAGTACTTCCCAACATTTTATGGAACCTGAAGGTTCATTACTGTGTTCACAAGAGGCCTCCACTGGTCCCTGTCCTTAGGCTTTTCAATCCAATCCATACCATCCCATCCCATCCCATCTCTCTAAGATCCATTTTAATATTTTCCCGCATTATCCTAAGTGCGAGGACTGGACCATATAGTACATTCTCAGCAATTTGTGGAAAAATTGTGTGGGTTGCATTTTGGGAAGTACAGAGCATTGTGCTCCTCAAGTTTATGGGTCATGGGGCAGTGATGACTATATACATTTTGGCACCTAAAGAAAGACATTCAGATGCTATGCTCACAGAGGTGACATTTCCCCACAACACTGCTAACCCCCCCTATAGAGCCCATGCCACAACAGGACTCCTCAGTACTGTGTAAGTATTTCCATCAATCACAGCAGTTCTGTACTTTTATTAAATAACTGATAGACTCAGACTGTCTATAAAATCAGTTTGTTTATTAAGATGTAATTTTGCTACATGTTTCGGTCATTTACAACCATCATCAGGCATTTGTAGACAACAAAGTGCATCGCATTCATTACTGGACTGTGTGTCACAACACATCCATTGCTAAATAGTCTTGTCATGTAAAGGTTTTTACATAGGATTACAATGTTTAAATGCATTCAAATACTTGTCTAAAATTGGTAAATCTTGTTTTAAATTATTTTTATTTTTCTAAAGATTGTATTGGATATAGGGGGTTTTTAAGGTGGAATGGAGTAGGCGGAATGGTGGCTTATCTGTATAAAGTGTTTTGAACTTTTTGTCATTGTCATTGTACTTCTGTGTAAAACTTTTACATTACAAGACTATTTAGTGATGGATCCATTGCAACACGCAGTCTAGTAATGAACTTGGACCCCCACTGTTGTTCATAAATGCTTGAAGATGGCCATAAATGACCTAAACATATAGTAAAGATAACATCTTAGTAAACTAACTTATTTTATCGACAATTTATGTTCATCTGTTACTTATTAAGAGTATCAAATTGTTGTGATTGACAAACATAGTTACATAGTAGTAACATATATAACAGGGAGCAAAACAAATGAATGAAGATAGGAACTCTAGAGGAGTTTTGCTGGAATGTCTTGCCTGTCCACCATTCACGTCAAATCCCATACCTAGTGATATTACTTCTTTGGACTGCTGATGAAGCACTTTGAACGAAAATGCTCCTGATGTGATGACAGGATCGTATCCAGGATGTGTCAGTGGATGCATACACCAGATTCCAGTTGCTTCTCTGCAGGAATCAAAGAAGTGGTGTATTGTTCCTTGTTTGTTTAGGTATCTATGTTGCAGTGATAAATACAGGTATAATATACCCCCAGATGTTACTTACTGAACAGTCCTGATACTCACAACTGTCTTTCTTCAGTAATGCTTCAGTAACAAATCCCTTTTCAAACAGGAACATTTAATGCAACTCTCAAGTTTCTGGTGAAAGATTGTGATCCAGCCACAGGCTTGCCAGACTCTGATGAAGGTTATGATGATGAGTACATGGTGAGTTAACACAGCAGACAAGGCACATGAAGTTGTAAAGGACATGTTTCTAAGCTTCTCAGAGAAACTTAGGGAACAAATCTTCATGGATGAATTTACGATGTTATTGGAGCAGATAAAGGCATACAGTATGAACAGTAGTTGGCTTTCAGTTGGTGCTGAAAATTACTGGGGCATGGGGCTGTCCAGCAGAATATGAATGTTTAAACTCTTTATGCTAGTAAGTCGACATTTCCTTTTTGATTAATTACAAATGTAACATCTTTCAATAACATTATTTGTCTAGCAAGCCTTTGCATGCAAGAATATTTGTGAATTTATATTTTTGTTTGATCCTCAAAGGATTGGGGTCACGTGATAGTGTAGTTGGTTGAGGCACTATGCTACAAGCCGAGAGGTCTTAGGTTCAATTCCTGATGAGATCATTTGGATTTTTTCAATTTACTTAATTCTTCCAGCTGCACTATGGTCCTGGGGTCGACTCAGCCTCTAACAGGACTGAGTACCAGGAATCTTCCTGTGGTTAAAGGGTGGCCAGCACATAAGGTCAACAGCCTTATTGCCATCTGTGAGCCGATAGTCTGGAAAATGTGGGAACCTCGATGTCTCACAACCCCTTGGGCCTTGACGGCCTGTTACAAGGATAGCTTTACCTTTTTACCTCAGAGGATCATTTGCAATGTCTTCTTAATCATGAGAAGTATTTTTTTTTTTTGTTCATTAGCAATAGATTAATTGTATTATAACTTACTTTCATAAAATGTTGCTGTTTTGTGTTCAACCATAATCATTCACAAACATTGTTATTTACATGGGAAAAAATCTTCCCTATAATCAGTCCCATGTATTGAAGTAAAATTTGGAGTGAATGATAATGATCTACATAAAATTTGAAACAGTTTGCATGTATATACTTTGAGAATTTTGAGGTTTAAACAGTGAATACATGCAGAGTGTGTTATAATTAATATTAATTTTGGTTTGAATATGTATACAGTTTTGTTGTGTGTAAAATAATATAAAGCAATACCTGTTGACGCATGGTATTGAATGATGAGTCATTTAATGACAGCCATAAATTTTAAGTAGGTAAATATAAGAGACGTTTAAAATATGTTATCACTTGCCACTTTAACACTTTACAATGATGCTAAAATAATAAGATGTCATTAAGACACTAAAAGTATAACTTATACAGTAAAAGTGATCAAGTGCAGAAAAGAAGTAAGACAAATAACTAAGTTATTCAAAAACACACAACTTAGAATAACTTTTCATACAACATACTGAAACAACACACAGAGATTGAAAAATATAACAATAGTGACATATATCAGATGAAATGCTTGGATTGCCCTTTGAAATACATTCGTCAAACTGGAAGGACATTTAATTTAAGATGTAAGGAACACATTCAAGTTGTTAGAAATAACTGTAGCAAATCTGGATATTCAAACCATATATTAAATATGGGACACTCATATGGCAAAATAACGGACACTGTGGTCATCATAAGGATTGGAAGAAAAAGCAGGCATTTAAACACACTAGAGAGGTATTATATTTACAAAGTATACGTGAACAATTTACATATGAATAACGTACGCATCATGACACATAATCCAATATTTCAGACAGTGTATTAACTTTGCAATAGATAGCGCTAGATATGCTACCTCGGAAGATATATAAGCAGGAACAACACTGTGTTTAGTATGCTGGAAGACCACACTAATAACATATACAGGAGAAACACAACACGCAAAAACACAAGTACACAGAATTGTAACTTTTGTTATGTGAGGACAACATGATATAGATCATGAAAATATTTATAGTAATCATACTGTGTGACATGTTGACCCCTACCTCCCCAGCGGTAACGTAACGCTCGCGTTCTTACGGTAATAGGCGAGTTCCCGCCCCGCCACTCCCCTCCGCGGCGACGTCACCGAGGGATATCGCGGTCGCTAGGCAACGCGAATCAACAGCGGCGACGTTACGATAGTAACAACGGTGACCTCCGCTAGCGTTACATAGCAACACAGCGTGGCTAGCAACAAGGGTGCCTATTACGTGGCCGTTTTCCCGTATTGTCCGATCGAGGCTACATAGGGAGCAGCGAAGGCTATTCACAGTCAGTTCTAGTGTGGCTACCGCAGAGTTGTACTGAGTTGTACTGTAACAGTCGCCGAGTCAAGACGTAAAGTCAGCCAGTCAGTTGTATTCTGGCATTGGGAGTGTACTATTTGTGATACTGCAGATAGCAGTAATCGTAAATCTGTAATTTGGGTGATTGTAAGAGCGAGTGTGAAATAAAAGTCGCTACATCAAATACATCGAGAAGTTATTTGTCGCGATATACGCCCGATACGCGACAATACTAATGCACATTATACATTGCAGTACGATGGCAACAACAGAGTACAATGACAGTGTTCTAGTCATGAGATAAAAAGTAAAGAGCAATGATAGACAAGTGAACAGTGCAGTGGTCTCCCCAAAAACAAAAGGAAACTTGCCTGATGATGGCTCATGTGTGGCTGAAACATGCTCTAAGTGAGAAGAAGCATATATAAAACTAGAGACATTTTAATAATTTGATGATCACTGTTAGTCTGTAAGTTATACTTTTAGTGTCTTAATGACATCTTATGATTTTAACAACATTATAAAGTATTAAAGTGGCACTTTTAATGAGAAACATATTTTAAATGTCTTCTATAGTTTAAAAAAATATTGTTGCATTATTGATGGGTGCTTTAATAATAAGAATATTGTTAAAAAAATGTTAGAGTTCAGGTTGTATAAAGATTACTATATACTGAGATGTAATGCCATGTAGTTTGGCAATATTTCCGAGGAACGTACTGCTTCCATTTTCGTAGTAGAAGAGATTCTACCTTGAAGATGGAAACAACAGGTTCCTATGAAATGTTAGTACCTGTCAATGAAACCATAGTTTCACAGTCCAGAATAAAAAATATAGCATGTTATGGTATTAATTTATGAAATGGTGGTATGAAACAGCAACAACATTAAATAAATTCCTGGTTTCTGTTTCCTTAGTTTGAATGTAAATAATGAGTGTCATATTTTTTGTACTGATATACTTAGCTTGAAGATTTTGAGGTGACACTTGGTGACCAGATACAAAAAGTAACCAAGGCGAACTTTGGCGCTGCTTGGGAGGAAGCAGGAGCAACTCACTGTGAACTGGCAGACACATACAGCCTGTCGAATATGGGGACACTGGAAGAAGCTGTGAAGAACATAATCAGCTTCCTGGGGATGCAGCCGGTCGAACGGAGTGACAGAATCCCTGAAGGGAAGTCCTCACACACACTCCTCCTAGCAGGTTGGTCTCTTGCAACACGTTACAGTGCAGTTAAAGACTGTGCGGGCATAAAGTTCAGAATCATATATCATTACACATGATAGTGCCTATTGAATTTACCTGGTGATTGCAAGAAGTTGACAGATCAGATCCTGTTGACATTCTATGGATTCATCATTTTGCAATTGTATCTTGATAACATTTTTTTGTGTATTTAAACATGGTATATTAGATTTGGTTCATCCTGGTCCATTACACTAGCAATAGCATAAAGGATTATAAACTCGGTCCAGTGTGATTTATAAATGTTTTTTTCTCCTTTTTAATCTTTCCACACATATTGATATGTCTTGAAGATGGTCGCTTCAACCGAAACATGTCAAGAATGAAAGCTTAAAAATCAAGAAAAAACATTTATCAATCACACTGGATGGAATTGATAATCTTTTATATATGGTATATTAGCCCTTTGTGTTCAGTTATCTATGACACATTTGAACTAATCTCACATTTTAACTTTGGAATTTCAGTTAATTTTAATTAATGCTTCCCTCTTTATGCAATTAATACTGTGAAAGGACTTACAACATCAGGTACACATAACAATGGGCTTGTAAGTATGTAACATGTTATATAGACAGTGAGATAAGTTAGTGAAATGTGAAAATGTTGCATCAGCCTGTGAATAAACTCTTAAGTGAACAGTGAAAAACCTTCAGATATCAATAACAGCAAGGATTCTCTTTGTTTTTTCTGATACTTTTCAGAATCTTGATTAATTATAATGGAAAATCTTCTGGATATCATAGTCATAAATAATGATGCTTTGTGACATCAGTATTACTTCAGGTGAAGAATATTAACATGAGCGCAGACTAGCGTTTACAGCTTTCAGGGGATGTAAATATGTAATGTTATCAAAACAAACTCCATGGTTTTAGTCTGCAAGCGAACTATACCTACCGAGCAACTGCCGCTTGTCAATAATGTTATATATATAGTATATGCTTCTGCTTAATTTTTGTTTGTCTCCTTTGCACAACTCTTGCAGTGAATTCTGAGTTGGTAAAGATAAAGTTGTCCCTGTGCTTAGCTAATTAAGCACTATACCATGAAGGCATATGGGGGAGTGGATATATAGATCCACATTTTCATGACCTTGGCACTAGTTGGAGGTGAGTGGTCAGCTTCACGCCCCTGCTGCTTTATCTCTGGGGAAGGAGCCCCCCCGTTACCCATTGGATAGGAGCTTGGGTGGACTCCAGAGCTAGTCTGGAAGACATGGAGAAGAGAAAATTCTTGACCCTACTGGGACTTAACTCAATCCCCCTTGATCATCCAGCCTGTAGCCAGTTGCTATATCGACTATACTATCCCAGCTCATCTGAGTTTATGATCTTTAGTTACACCACCTATACTATCGCTGTATGTTCATGTACACCACTTCAGCTCAAGCATGGCCATCATGCGGTACATGCACATGGTGTTGGTGCACTTCATTGTTTGTGACACTTTTAAATAGAGTCAAAATCTTGACTTCACATCCATTATTTATCATCTGTCAATATTGCAACACTTTTTTTTTATTCACTACTTAATTTTAATTTTAGTTTGACATTGTACACTTTGACACTACATGTTTCAGCCCCAAACAGCCATCTTCAGGTGTCTTGATATGTTACAAATATTTGATTAAATTATGTTAAAACTGCTACTCTGTCTTAGTCCATGTTAA
The DNA here is from genome assembly GCF_002891405.2 of Cryptotermes secundus. Taxonomy (NCBI): domain Eukaryota; kingdom Metazoa; phylum Arthropoda; class Insecta; order Blattodea; family Kalotermitidae; genus Cryptotermes; species Cryptotermes secundus. The sequence goes on along the minus strand of NW_019727108.1, from coordinate 307,961 downwards.
AATCACACACTATATTCCTCTTTTGATGGTAAAGCCAGATAAAATCCTTTAAAGTTTCTATTATACCCACGTTATTTTGGTGCATGTTAGTTCACCTCACATGGGGTGTTGTCCATTGTTCATAAATTTATATCTGTCCAGGGTGTTTTGTTTCAGCAGCTTGTGCCTCTCGTTCGTAGCCTACTTTTCAGTTATGACTGCCATATGCCCCTGGTTTGCATGTTTCCTCCACAGCGTGTGGTGTTGTCTTTACTAGTCTAGTTGGGGCCGAAACATGTAGTGTCTATTACGTCGTGGTGGCAGGGTTCGTGGAGGTATCCCTCCGTGCCACCACTTCTTATACTGTAAGGAGTTAACACAATAATACTAGATTACCCTCGGCTAGGATTCTCCTGGTTCTGGGTCTTCTTCGTTGCATACAGCTGCCACCATCTATTATATCTTAAGAGGGTTGATGAAAATACTAAGGTCCGGTAGCGCGGTCGTAGAGCGGGCATGTCGGGTCTGACCCGCCTCTACCCATCGACTGTCACACCCTATATTACACCTCTGCGAGGGGTGGATTTGATATCTCACTGCTCTCACCAATCTTTATGTCTGAATGACGGGGTGGGTTACAACACTAAATCATTGGTCTGCCATTTCTCTTTGGCTAGTCCCTTCGCTACGTCAGTCAACCCTTCGTTGACTCGGCCCACCGCCGTGCCATAAGTAATACTTCGATGTAAGGGGTGAGTAAAACACAATTACTAATTCTCTCTGTCAGCCACCTCTCGTTGGCCAATCTCCACCTCTGCTATCACTTTGTTATGCCTGAAGGAGCTAATGAACTATCTAAATTACTCTTCCCTTGTTCCATCAGGAACGCATCCCCTTGTCTCTACTACTAGTCTCTCACCCTTAACCAAGATTCTCATAACCTTTACTGCTAGTTGCACCCGGCTGCTGTTGGCTACCTGGGTCAGTTCTGCCTTCGCTTGGGTCAGGATCGCTTTGGATCGGTTATGGACGGGTTGGTTCGGGGAAGTAAATCACAATCCCAGTACATCCTACTCTAATTACCCTGTCTATTTACACTCTGATTTACAATCCTATTTACAGTATGAACAATGCCGACCTTCAGTCGGGACTACATAGTGTCTTTACATTACTACGCTATGAATCCCCCCTTCTGGGGTGTTGGACTTGAGTCTGTCTGTCTGTCTCTCTCTCTCTCTCTCTCTCTCCCCCTCTTATTTTGACTCCTGAGGATATGCAAGCATTCATCGTTCGACGTGAACCTTTTTCCTGTCTCCATTTCCTACTACTCATTACACAATTCTACACTGTTCTATCATAATACTTCACCCTTAAGATATTTTACCCCTAAAGTTATGCCTACTAAAAGCCTACATATATTTATCACAAAATCCATGGTCGCCACTATGAACAACAAATATAATAATCATAATCATAATACACTATAATGACAACCATGTTTACCACACTAACCCTTGCCTGTTACTTGTTACATGATTTCTATTATTCTACCCTAAGGGCTCGCCGGGCACACTGGAGTCTGTTTTCAACATTTTACAAACAACAATTTACCAACAACCACAAAGTTTAACGGCATGGCTAGTATGAGTAAACATGACTTACTTGAGATAAGAGACACAGCGACACCACCACTTGTAGTACCCATGTCGGACAGAGCCTTCGGCTAATTGTTATTTTTTTAGATCAGATCCCTGAGTGGGTTTTTTTTTTCTCATTTTAATACACTAATTTTGTTGGCGCTGCAGTTGGCGAAAGAGGGAGGTTAACTACTCCCCTTGTTCTACATTTTTGGGTGGGGGATTTCCATTGGCTAACCCCCTTTGGCGGTGGGCGGGTCTGTCGTACCTCATCACTGCGTATTTGATAAATTCATTATACTCCCGTGGCCCAGTTATGGGAGCTTCCTACTTATGCGATTACGCATAAATGCTGATCATCAACATTCTTAACCTAGATCCCTAGTCCAGGTGTTGTCATCCTCGCTCTAATTGCTATAAAACGCTTTCGCAAGTCTCGTAAATTTAGGCAATATCTTTTGATTTTCAGTCTTGAAATTGCGGCACAACAGTGTCAAAGTGTATAATGTCAAACAAAAATTAAAATTAAGTAGCGAATAAAAATGTGTTGCAATATTGACGGACGATAAATAATGGACGTGAAGTTGAACAATTGCAATGGGATGCTGAAATACAGAATCAAGATCTTGAGTTAAAGTGTACCAAATTTCAAGTATGAAAATTGAAACTTTAAAGAAGAAATTAAATTAATACTGTGTCATCTACTTCTGCTAAGTTGTATTGGTACATCAGGTTGATATTTGTTGCTGTGCTCTCTTATGGTTGACAGTTGTGTCTGATGTTGATGCATCTGCAATGGCCACACATGAGCTGAAACAACATTAACAAGGGTGTGGTTACAGTGTAAAATCTTTAAATAAAACCCACAATCTCAGAATATGGCCACAGGAGTGGTATAAGAAACGGAAACAGAAATTAAATGGTTAAACCACATGCGACAGGATACCAGAATACAGAGGGTACTACTACATTGTCACCTCTTAGAGCTACCTGCAGATTGTTGAGACACTCAAGTGAAGAAGTCTGACACTTCTCATGTCAGGTCATGAAGGTTCAGACTTGTAGCCTGTAGATCCCTATGTGACAAAACAAAAATGGACAAGTAAAATGCAAGAAAAATGAACTTCACTACAATACATCTAACTAGCTCCCTGGATATGAACCCTTCTCAAGAAGCCGCCAGTTGTGCAGCTACTCAAGAATTTCCCAAAATTTTATGGAACCCAAAAGTTCATTACTGTGTTCACAAGAGCCCTCCACTAATCCCAATCCTGAGCCAGATCAATCCAGTCTCTACCACCCCATCCTATCTGTAAGATCCATTTTAATATTATTCATCAACCTACATCTTGACCTTCCTAGTGGTCTCTTTCCTTCTTGCTTACTACCGAAATCCTGTATGCATGCCACTTCTCTCCCATTCATACTACATGTGTAGCCCATTTTCCTTAGCTTAGGTCATTTATCCAAAGAATCCATCCAAGTCTGAGGCCTTTTGTGACATTTTGTAACAAGCTTATTTTGTTATGGTGCTAGCCCTAAGCTGGAGAATCACCCCTTGTCAGCTGTCTATGACTGGTTATTTAATATATTTGTAGCTACCGTCCATTGAAAATACTGTCTGTCAGGAGAATGTTACTGGGAAGGGGGAAGGATGGAAACATTGAACACTTGTTGAGAGAAATTGGATGGCCAGTGCTGTGCTTGAACAGTCCTTAAAATTCCTGGCTCCTTGCCTCAGAAATCAGACTTTCAAATTTCAAGTTTACCCTCTTTCTAAAAGAGAAGTGACGCATGAATGTAAGTTTTTGACAAAGATGGCAGGAATGTGTGCATAACAACACAGCATTTCCAGCATGTGAGCATCCTGTGATTTGATATTACAATTTGTTAAGGTATAGGCTTGTTGACTCTGCTGTTAGTCGAAATCTTCACAGCCAAACTAGACAGGAGCAACATCAGACTATTGCCCATGTGGCTGAAAAATTTTTGGCAAGCAATAACGTGATCACACTACATAATATGGATAAGTAATATAATGTATGCCAATCACAGTGGCTGTGGGGTCTAAGGCATGAACTATCTTCGCCCCCTGAAACACTGTGGTCATGTGTTGAAATCCCACTCAAGGCATGCATGTGTGTCTACATTTATTCTCTGTGTTGTCCAGTGTAGGTAGCAGCCTTATGACGGGCTGATCCCCCATCCAAGAAGGCCTACCACCTGTCTAAAGATTAAGAAAAGACGTGAAACAAAGTGTTTCACGGATGCCCAATGCTCCAGAAGGAGCAACAGGGTATGAATGTATGAATATAGTGTAGTAGCTGCAATATTTCAGTGTAACTGTCAGCTGTGATGCACTTTATATACACAGTTCAGGTTAATGTGTAGACAAAACTTCTTGCTAAAAGAAATAGTTTCCTTTATTAGCAGGATAAAAGAATTCCATATTACTCATATATTTCAATTGTTCTTCACCCCTAACCCTCAGCCTATTTTGTGTGCTTGAGATAGCATGTATAAATTTCAAAACGACATTAAATCTTTGGAGCAGTAGTAAGAATATGCATGAGTAATGAGCTGGCATAGGTGCACCCTGTTTATGGAGAATGAATTACTCTGTCCTCTATGGGAATGAGGGTGTGTCATGGTCAGTTAGTGACATAGGCTGTTATGCCATCATCACAAAAGTTATTAGAGCCTGTTTCCTCCGTACTTTTGGTATTCATGCACTGGAGGAGAATTCAGACAAGCTTAACACAAAGCTGCTCCATATGGTTGGCTGCACAAGATATGACATGCCTTGGTTCGCCGAGTGGGCGGACTGTAGAGTGAAGGTAAAGTTGTCCCTGTTCTTGAGCAAGCCCCATACCATATGACATGCGATACTGGAAGAATAGCATCATGCATTCATACCTTGGTACTACTTCGAGCCTAGTCTTCTGCTTTGCTCCTATGGAAAGAGTGCCCCATGTCCACTCGCTAGAAGGCTGGTTAAGCCCAGGGTGATCTGGACCCTGTGGAGACAAGAAAATCACCTGCCTAAGATGGGAATCAAACTCTGTTTCTTCAGATGTCTAAACTGTACTATAATACTATACCAACTGAGCTATCCTGTTTGTGCCTTGAAAAAGATAACAAAGAATATTAATGCTGATTAATTTATTTTTTTCAGGTGTGTTCCGTGGAGGGTATGAGATACTAGTTCAAGTGAAACTTGCACTGGCAGCAGCAGTGACAATGCAGCTTACTGTAAGATCCACTAATCCTGAAGTGGCAGAACTTGTGACTTCTGCAGTGGGATAATGTGGCAGTGTGGAGTGCTATATGTCCCTATATTTAATTCACCATTGTCTGAGTTGTCCCACAGTGTAAAAAATGATGTGAAATATTGTGATACCAAAATTTATGCTTTAATAGAACTTCCAGTAGTTTGTAATTATGGTAGAGTTCCTCTTATTACTGAATTCAGCTTTACCCTTTTCTCTTCCCCCCTCCCAATTAATAATGTGTCATGTATGTAGTAGACCTGTTGGTAGGCAACAATTGTGAAACAATTAGACAACAGCTATTAGTAGGCAACGGCCTGTAAACAACAGAAGAACGGTCATTTCTGTTCTGTCCATGCTGAGATGTTATAAGCAGGAATGTTACTGGAGAGTGAGTTCATCAATAGGCAAAATTACATTCTTTGGGCTTAAGAAGGAAACTGTGGCAATTAACCTGGGATCCAGCATGTAAAACAGCAGTTAATTGGATCACCAAAACCATCAGCTGAATGACCCATAGAAAGGCACAAGAATAGTGGGAAACAAAAGTAGGAAACTTTGAGGTCACACCAGAATCTCTGTGTCATATTTTGAAATCACTTTTGAAACGGGATGGACCAAAGGCACCAACTGCTATTTATTGACCTCTAGGAATGACATATCACCTGAACAAGAAAACCAATGTAATTGTAGGTTGTTTAGAAAACTGGTTCATATCTCATAACCTGTATAATGAAAACCATGAGCAACTGGTGGATATTGGAGTGCAAGCTATGCTCGCATCTATAGACAGTGCCCCGTCGAGGGAAGAAAGACCTTGTGACATACATAAATTAACAAATTATTGAAATTGAGAAAGGCTTGTGGACTTGATGGTATTCCAAATGAATGCCTTCGGCATCTTCCAAGGTCACTGGTACATCTGACACATTTATTTGATCACTTCCTTTAGCTGCCCCATTTTCCAAAGACTTGGAAGGAAGCAAACATTATAACATTACTGAAACCTGGTAAGGACCCAAAATTCCCTCAAAATTTATGTCTGATTAGCCTCTTTTCTACAACAGGAAAGCTATTGAAGAAAGTTATCCTGGAAATAGTCCAAAGGCACGTTGAAGAAAGAGGCCTACTCATTACAAGCCAGTTTGCTTTCCGTGCTTGTCACAGCATGACACTTCACTCTTTGAGACTTATGGACCACATTTCTTAAATGTCAACAATAACATGTCTATTTCTGCCACATTCTTGGATATTGAAAAGCCTTTGATACAACAAGGCATCTTGGCTTGCTATGTAAATTATAGGAATTAAAATTTTTCATCAGTCTAATGAAGCTTATTAGCTCTTTTCTTTCTCAGAAAATTCAGAGTTTGGGACGATGATGAAATTTTTACACCAAGGGATATACAGGCAAGGATGCCACAAGGTTCCATCCCATCCCCCATATGCACCTGGTGTCTGTCTAGGTCTGTTTGCTGACAACATCTGTATATATGGGACAGACCGCAAAGAGGGTTATGTTCTCAGAGAGCTGCAGCATGGTCTCAATGCTGTTGAGTCATGGTGTGAGCACTGGAACGTAAAGAATCAATGAAGACTCAGACCATCTACTTTTCTTATATTACGTCCCCTGAGAACTCATCTTGCATTGAATGGATGGAGTATCCCTGTCGTCAATTATACAACATCATCATCATCATCATCAGTAATCTGTCAAGACGACAGGTCCACAGTCTCTTCCAAAACAATTCCTCCACTTAATGCGATCTAGAGCTTTCTCCTTCAAATGACAGTATCCTCTTCTGTCTCCAAGGTCATCCAGCATCTTCTTACGTCTTCTTCCTCGTCTTCTTGTCACTTCTATCCGCCCATCTATCTTTCCTTCGATAG
>NW_019727108.1:297032-300495 GCF_002891405.2 Cryptotermes secundus | reverse complement strand
TCTATCTCCAAAGTTCGTTCTGGTATAATTCTCATCATCCCAATTGCATCCCTGGTTCCTTTTCCTCTTCTAAATCCAAACTGATCTTCTCCAAGTACATCCTCTATTTTCCTTTCAATTCTTCTTTTAATTATCTTTGCTGTATGTGCAATAAGACTTATTGTGCGATGGTCGCTGCATTTTGTAGCTTTTGTCTTTTTCTTTAAGGCAATCATTGTAACTTCTGTAAAGTCCTTGGGCCACTCTCCACTTTCATATATGGTGTTCATTAGTTTTGTCAGTGTTTTCAAACCACCTTCTCCCAGTAACTTGAGCACATCTCCAGGTACATCATCATCTCCTGTAGCCTTTCCCTTCCTCATTTCCTTGATAGCTTTTTCGACCTCACTTTGTAAAATATATGGTCCTTATACAACATATCTTAGGGTAATGGAAATGATTGAAGCCAAGGCCTTCAGAACATTTATTAGAATGTACTCCTTATTCAAAAATGGATGTTAACTGCCAACATTAAGCTGACCCTCTACAAGGCACTGATCTGGTCAGTAATGACTTACACTTGCCCTCCTGGGAATTAGTGGCAGGCATCTACCTCTTAAAATTGCAGCACCTACGAAACAAGATTCTCCACACCATTGGAACTTTTCCAGGGTGCACACCGGTCCATGATTTGCGCACAGCTTTCAACTTTCCATACATATATGATTATATAAGAAAATTGTGCAGGCAACAGGCAGGAGTCATACAAAATTATGAGAATGAACATATACATAGTATAGGACAAAGCAAAGCAGATATGGAAAATAAAAGAGGCGGTGGATCTTATGACTGGTAAAGTGACAGAAATGTCATTGTAGCATATGATAATGCAAGATATGCATGATCCACTCTGTAAAGCCTGCACTGACAGAGGAATTGTGTAGATTATAAAAGGAAAAAATTTTCAATAACATGCTGTATGTGTGATACACTTGACAAGAGGCCAAGCATATTCATTAGAGACTAACTCATCTTCTTGTCACAGTGGATGTTACATAAGGACTATTACCACAACAGCTCAGTTGAAAAAAAAAAAATTCAAGTTTTTGGTTTCAAAGGGATTGATGCCAACACAAACTGATGGGCAGTAAACTGCCATCATAAAGTATCTTTGACTTCAACTTTTGAGTGAGTTCAGTCAGTTGAGTTGAGTTGAATTGAGTGGAATTGGTTGGTGAGTGGCTGAGTTAGTCAACAAGTGAGAAACTGCTGAGATTCCACTGTTGTGAGCTGTTGCTGGAAGAAGCTGGTAGCTGAGGCCAGGGATAGTTAGGAACCCAGAGGAAGGGGAATGTCCACCTTTGGAAGTTGATACCAAGCAACGACTAGTGCAGACATGACTGTGGACACTAGTGTGTGTGAATTATAAAGTATAGTCATGCACTGTATCAGAGAGTCCAATCAATAGTCACACTCATATATATGACAGTAATAGAGATTTGGTCTTATGACATCTGTCAGTTGTGACAGGTTCTCTTGCTAGGATACTGCACTTTGGATTACCGTACCGGGTTTCTGGACATGTCTGTCTTAGGTTACCTATGTAACACAACAAATAAATTTACACAGGCCTCGGTTGGCGAATATTTATTGGCTAATCTCCTGTACACTTCCAAGTACAATTATTGTCCACTTATAAAGTTGTCAGATGTTTCTTACAACACTGTTATAGTCATCTGTTGAACTGTTCTTGGCAACTGCTGGACTTCATCTGTCAACTGTCAGCTGTCTGGTACCTTTGAAGTTGAACTTTTATAACCTGGTCTCGGATGGAATGGAACACACCATCTAGGAGCCTTTGGTCTCACCCGCTGTCATGCAATGAACCCTCTGTTGTCCTTTCATCTCCGGGGAAACACATTTGTTGCTTAAGGTATTCCTAGGCAACAACCCACTGTTATTGCGTTTCCATGGAAGTATACCTTCCGGATTCCCGGCACATGACAATATATATCTAACCAAATTCTAGCAAAGAGTAGTAGTAATGCAGTGTTCATAGCCTCTATCTCACCATCAGAGTGAGTGGCATGTTGTCCAAGAGACAAATAATAACTAAATCATTTGCCCTAAATTCCTGCTCCAGAATTCCCATTCTTGTCTGAGAGACAGTCATCTGTATAAATATGTATTGTTTATTGTTATTAAATAACTCCACAAATCCTGTACAGGGGCTTTAGCACCCATAGGATATAGAGCTCGTCAAACTTATATACAATCTCATACAAAACATAAAAAGATACATGGATAAAAAGATACATGGTGTAACATTAAATCAAGCCATATCATAACAACATAGATTCATACACTTACACTATTAGAAATACAACCTTTTACTTTTTATTACTCCAAGTTCATTCGTCACAATCATTAAACATTAATCATAAAACAATATCACATGATACTAAGTAATAAACATAATTAAAATTAAAAAATATAACATACAGTTAATCCCATTTACATCCAATCAGTATTTACAAATTATTTTGATAAAAAAACTCCTCTAATGAATAAAATGACCACGAGCAAAGATATCTCTTTAATGCTGTTTTAAACAATTCAATTTTGTATGATAATGATTTTATATTTATAGGAAGATGGTTAAATATCCTCATTCCAATAGCATATGTCCCTTCATTATATATTGTTAATCTAGCAGATGGAAAATGAAGGTCAGTATTGTGCCTAGTATTTAGACCATGAATTTCTTGATTAGTTTTATAAAGATGCTTATTTCTCACAACGAATATCATCAAAGAAAATATAAAGAAAGCAGTCTTCTGGGATTTGGCGCTGTGTATATGTGAAATCCCAGAAGACTGCTTTCTTCATAGTCACCGCCATGAAAGCCTCAAATCTTACAAAGAAAATATATATTGAGAATAAAATGGTAAAATTTCCCAATCTTTAAAAAGTTGTCTACAAGAGTCTCTACATCTAGTCTTAGTCATAATATGGAGTATTCGTTTTTGCATCTTAAAAACACTAAGACTATGTGGTGAATTACCCCATAATAAAATACCATAAGATAATAATGAATGTACATTTGCAAAATATATCATTCTTAGAGTATTCTCCGTCATAAGGGGCGTGACAATCCTGATAGCATAACAAGCGGAACTTAACTTTTTTAAAACATGTTCAATGTGCCCCTTCCATGACAACTTTTCATCAATAATCAATCCTAGAAACTTGATATTAGTAAGATCAATGATATGCTTATCTGCAAAAGTAATGTTTAAATCAAGCTTCTGACTATTTTTAGTCCGAAATTGTAAAAGATTTGTTTTGTCAAAATTTAGATACATCAAATTCCTCCTAAACCACTTATTTAAGTCATCAAGAGTGGTATTTATCTCCGTCAAAAAGTGTACAGGATTAGAACCAGTTACAATCATGCTAGTGTCATCAGCATACTAATGTATTA
>NW_019727108.1:269543-296994 GCF_002891405.2 Cryptotermes secundus | reverse complement strand
AAATAAAAGAAAAAATAGAGGGCCCAAGATAGATCCCTGCGGCACCCCGTGTTTGACTATCTCCCATTTAGAGTAACTATTTCTAGAATTATTTTGAATTATCACCCTCTGGTATATCTCTGTAAGGTAAGATTTGATCAAGGCATTGAATTTCCATACAATGCCATAGTATTCAAGTTTATTCAACAGGATTTTATGATTTAGTACATCAAAGGCCTTCTTTAAATCACAGAAGATACCTCCCACAATCTGTTTATTATTAAGAGCAGTTAATATATCATGTGTTAATGTATAAGCTGCTTTATCAGTAGAAGATTCACTTCTGAAACCATATTGCTCCTTTGCCAATATTTGATTTTGAACCACATGTTGGTGAATTCTTAAGTAGATAACTTTCTCAACAACTTTAGAAAAGGATATTAACAAAGATATTGGTCTGAAGTTTGCTATATTTAGTTTATCTCCTGATTTATAAATAGGTTTCACATTTGAGTATTTTAATCTGGATGGAAAAATACCTTTTTCAAGGCATTTATTACATATATAAGTTAGTGGGGAGACTATATACGGGGAACTCCATTTCAAAATTTTAACTGAAATTTCACTGTACCCATGGGAATTTTTTGTTTTTAATGATTTTATAATCTTACGAATCTCCTGGGTTGATGTATTTACAAATTTAATCCTAGGATAGGCTCGTTCTGTATTTTGAAGACTATTTATGGCAGTTGTCTCATTTATATTTAGACCTATTATTTCGTCTGCTATTGACGAAAAATATTTATTAAAAATACTTGATATTATGTGCTGATCATCTATTTGCAGACCGTTATGATTTATTAATGATATTCCTTCTTTTTTTGTTTTTCTACCTGTTTCTGTTTTAACAATATTCCATATAGTTTTGATCCTATTGCTGGAGGTTAATATCTTTTTATTGTATTGATATTTCTTAGCCTCCTTAATAACTCTTGATAGAATTTTACAATAACGTTTATAGAAATCTTTTAATGCCTGATCATTATTATATTTAATATTCAAATATAGCTCATGCTTATGATTAAGTGAAATTTGTATTCCTCTAGTCATCCAACTATTCTCTTTCTTGTTTACAATAATTTTCTTCTTTAAGAAGCATGAATAAAAAATCCTTAAATATGTATTATGGAAATTATTAAACATTTTGTTTACATCATTTTCATTAAATATATCATCCCAGGTCTCATAACTCAATTTAAATTTAAAATCGTTTATAGAGTATTTATCAATATTTCTCATAGTTTTAACTTCATTCATTTTTTTACTCATTAGTATATTTTCTAACTTAATTACCTGGGCATCATGATCTGATAAGCCGTTTACAACTGGAATGACAGTATAACCCTCAAAATGGGTTATATCAATATAGATATTATCAATTGCCGAGGCGCAGTCCTTTGTACTTCTTGTAGGGAAATTTATCGTGTTAGTTAAGTTATAAATTGCAAGTAAATTATACAATTGCGGTCTCTTATTACAATTTTCAGACAGATAATTAACATTTATATCACCACACATAATAATTTCTATATTTGGTTTATTTAAATAATTTAGAATGTTATCTATACCCTTTAGAAACTGCCTAAAGTTTCCATTTGGAGATCTATAAACAGATAGTATGTATAAGATGGTATCTAATAGATTTATTTTAACAGCACATGCTTCAATGTCTTGTTCAATACAGAACTTCTTCAAATTAATATTAGAAAAATTTAATGATTCATGTACATAAATGCATGTGCCTCCCTTTTTAAGTGTTTTTCTACAAAACTCTGCACCAAGCATATAATGATCTATAGTTAAACATATAATCTCTTGATTTGTTAAAAAGTGTTCTGTTAAACATAAAATATGAGGGAGTTCAGGGAGCAATAATCCAAACAACTCATTGTTTTTATCCCTCAATCCTCTCACATTCTGATGGAACACTAAAAAGTCCTTATTCATATATTGGGGGTCTGAAGTAAGTCGCGAATTGGGGCATACCTTACCCTTATAATATGTAATATTTGAAATGCACCCTGCAAGGTCACTATGAGGATTTATAATGACTCGATTGACCCTGTTAGAATCTTCATCTACCATAAAAAATCATTTGTCCTTGTCACCGGAATTTTCCTTTCTCTGCCAGTTGATCGTTGGGGAGCTTTATTATGAGATGTTTCAGATTGTCTGTCTAATATCTCAGAGCTGCCACTTACATTATGATTAGATATATCAAATTGTCTATTTACTGTTTTATGAATACCATCTACCTGCTCATTTTCCTTACCCAAGTTTTTAGATACAATCATTTCCTGCATATTATTCCAATTCATAGATATTGGGATCATCTTACTTTTTTTAAAAATGTCTTTCATAGCACACAGAAGTATAGTAGCTGAAAGATCTTTGCCTTTTGTATTTAAGTGAAGCCCATGTCTAGTGTAATGCTCTCTTTCAAATATTACTTCCAGTGAGAATGCATAATCAAATGGCTTCATATATTTACATAATTTTCTATTAAAAAACTTTATCTCTCGATTTACACAAGAATTAACTTCAAGATCCTGTCTATCTGGTAAATTCATGACTAAAATATTTGTATGTCAGTTCACCCTTACAAAATTTCTTATTTGGGTCTGGCCATTACTTGTTTCATTTCTACTTACATCTTTAGTGCCTCCCCATAGAACCACCACATCATTTTTTGTAAAATCTTTTATGTCTTTTACCCCTGAACTCAAAATTGCTGATAAGTCTGCTCCTGGTTTAACTAAACCTGTAACACTATAGTCCTTTTCTAGGTTATGTTGTAACTTAACCGCTATTCCTCTTGCATGACTGTCTCCAATGACAAAAACATTGTGCCTTGGTTTATTTGTATTAAACTTCTTCTTTTTAAATTTCCCATTCGATTGGTGATACACTGCCGATACCGATTCAGGCTCATTGAGGTTAGAAAGTGCTGCATAGCGATTAGCAGTCAGAGAGAACTGTCCACTATGCTGTATTCCAATTTCTCTATTTCTCCTTGTATTCTTAGCCAAGTTCCATTCTTGAGTATAGTTGTCCTCTTGATTTTGTCCGTTTACTACCACCGTGTTTTTCATTTGTTTATTTAGTACATCTAACCGATCTATCTTACTACTTCCCATCTGGACCAAACCGGTATAGTCTCGTCCATTCTCTCTTTGTAAAAGAGAGACTATTGTTCGCAGTGATTTCAACTCCTCAAGCATATCATCCAGTTGACTTTGTAAGCACAGACAGTTTACACAAGTTCTAGCACCTTGTAACTCGAAAAGGTTTCTTTGATAGTCACCAACACCGTCAGACACTTGATCCGCCATTCAGGGTGTAGTATATGGATTGTTCCTAAAGATGCCAATTTCATTACTGATGGATCTGTATCTCTCCTTTTAATTCTTCAAGGCAGTCTATTCTGTAACTGACTCCAATGCAGTCTACAGGACAAAAAGGTAGTAAAAGTTTTTCTGGTTCTACCTAAGGAAGGTAGTTTTGTTATAATGGCATTATTTTTTGCATGAAACCATTCTGGGTTTTGATATTTCTATCCTGATATTTGTATTGTGACTAACAGGAACTGTAAAGCAAGCATGTCAGTTTTTCATGCAGAGTTAAAGCCATTTTCTTTCTTAAATTTTTAAAGGGATGTTCATAATGAGAATTTGCATAGAGGCAAGTAGATTTAATTTGACTATTATTAATCTCACAGCCTGATTTTGCATCACTTCTAATTTGTTCACGATGGCTGGTGTTGCAGTTACAAGTGTTTCAGAGCCATACTATAGGACAGGTTTTATATATGCTTCAAATGTAGCATTAAATACATATCTTGAACTACCCACTTGCTTCATGCAAGCCTTCTGGGAATGATCTTTTTTTCTACTCTCTTCTATACACGATATCTCCATGTCAGCTTTTCATCCAAGTACATTCCTATATATTTAGCATTCATGCCAAAAATGTAAAATCAAACAGAGTGCTGCCTCCTGCAACAGCTGAAATGGTGAAGCAAATTTATGTACCTGATGAAATCAGCAGATCATGCTAGGAACAGAAGACTGTGTCTGTTCCCTCAGAAGGCAAGGTTCATCTTCAGAAATGATACTGTGTACAAAGAAACCTACTGAAGTTTCAAGAAACATAATTCTGAGATGAGCTTTAACTTCTGCAATATAATGCTGCGACCTCTGTTGAAAGTCAAACAAGTCAAGTCAGCTTTCAACAGACAAAATAGCATTATATACCAGAAAATAGAACTTTTAATAACCGCTGCTGTGAGAACCTCAAATGCTACACGATCCTGAGATGTTGTTCGACTTTTCAAAGTTTGCCTATGACTGTGTCTTGGCTGGAGCAAGTGGTACACGTGCAATTTGTATGTGTATCGTTCAACGGAATGTGAAACTTATGATTTCAGGTGAAAAACTGTTTCATTTTACTGAAGAGCAAGTAGAAGCTTACAATTGTATTGGCTCTGAAGTTCTCAGAGTAGTGGTTATGAAGAGTTCTACCTTCTGAGATATAATGCCATGTAGTCTGTTGACAGTCAATCAATGTTTCTGCAGAACAGATCGCCTCCATCTGCAGGGTCAAAGAATAAGATGAACAAGAAACCAGCAGGAAAGCAGGTGGCAAGCAGAGACAGGAGATATGAAATGTCGGCAGTCTTTCAACAGACTGTTGTTATTTATTTTAACTACAAATGGGTTTTTACCTCATGGCAGTGGTACTACAATAAGATAAAACACATCACACAAAATAACACACCACTTGAAAAAAATGCAGCACACAAAACTACACAAACAATAATGGACATACTACACACAACGAATACAATGCAAATAGAATTACAACTACAACAAATACAATTATATAAATTAATATTGATAAAAAGTAGGCATAAACAAAAACAAACTCTGTGGCTTTTAGTCCGCAAGCAGACCATAATGACCGAGTGACCGCCGCTTGTCGGCAAAGTTAGTGCCAACTTTTGCAGATAGAGGGTGTCGCGTGGTCAGTGCAACAGATTCCCATGGCCATTAATCTCTGTTTTCTAGACCAGAGCCACTACTTTTCCATTTATGTAGCTCCTCAATTATCCTCATGAGGCTCAGTGGACCCAGTTCAAGACCCACTACTTCTCAGATAATCTGGTAGCACCAGAAATCGAACCTGGGACCTGTGGATCTGTAGCCAGGAACTCAGACCACTAGACCACAGAGACGGTAAAAGTGCATACTATACACTAAACAGTAAGAGTAATCAAATACATAATGTCATGAACTAATGAACTCACATTTCACCATGACCTTCCCTTTATTCCACTTCACTACACTTACACACCATTCATATCCTCCCCACAATTTAATTCACTTCACTTCACATTCCCCCAGACCTTCATTTCGCCTTATTTATCACTTTCTTAAAATTACTTGGTTTACAGGAGAGAGTCCCTAAAGCATCTGTATGTTGTTGTTTCCAGAGTTGGATGGTACTATTTACAAAGGAATATTTTCTGATATATGTATTTTGCTTTCTGCTCCTAATTTTTCTATCATGATCAAATCTGCTCAGATAGCATGGTCTTTGTAATCTATCATCTATATCATATATAGCCTTCCAAGCACGTTCTCCCATGTATGCTTTGAAAAGAGCACATATGAGAGCAATCTTTCTGCGCTCTGTCAAGGTTTCACTGTTCGAATTATTTCTATGATGTGCTAATTTAGCCACTATGTTTTGAACCCAGTCTGGCGCATTTATCTGTCCCTTCCAGTAAGGACCCCAGCATGCCACCACATATTCAAGAATCAGATGCACTAGTGATGTGTACGCTAAACTTTTAGTGTTACTATTTCCCTTTTTTAGAATGCATTGTAAAATGAAGTGCCTTCCAGGCTATTTTCACTGTGTAATTAACTTGATCAGCCCAAATTAAATCACTGCATAAAATTATTCCCAAGTATTTACAACTGATCACTTCTAGAATTACTATGTCCCATAACTAATAATTTAGTGATTCCAATATTCAGACTCTCATGAAACAAACTGCCTTGTTTTAGCTGGATTAATTATCATCAAATTTTCAACTGCCCACTCCCCCAGCCTGTTCAGATCTATCTGCAACTTCTCCGTATCTTTATTATTTATAATTTTCCTATATATTATAGTCATCCACAGAAGGTCTAAAGGTTGACTCAATATTTCTCCAATCTTTAAAGAATGCATCCAGTTGTGTGTTAAGTACTACATTACAAAGTGTATAGCTAGGCAATGGAGCAATAAACACCTTCTCGCTTAAGCACACTCAACAACAGGACGAATATTTATAGGTCGTTGCTAGGCAACAGTCAGCATGCTACTGGACTGGCGAGGTAGCTATCACATGACTAGTGTTCTCTGTGGTCTTCCTTATGCAACAATAGGACTGTGTTTTCCATGCGTGGTCAGTGTGGAGGCTATATAATGACAGTTACAGATATAACAGTTTTCAAAGGATAACAGGCTTAAACTTGGCGGCAGTCAAGCATACAACAGTTCAAGTGACTAGACTGCCATTGTAGCGGAAGCTACTAGAAAGAGGGCATAATCTGCTGTACTGAGCCTGGACTGACAGAGGCCCTGTATATATTTAACACATTTATTATCATGTTTAAAATGTAAAATATAAATACCCTTTACATTATGACAAGTGACTTACTACTACAGACAATGACTCTGACAAAAGACAGACCCATCCTCTCATCAGAGAGGATGCCCCACAATAACAAGACCTAAGCTGTCAAACAGTAATAAATATCTGATCATGAGCCCCAGACTGAGCTCGACACCAAGATTGACTGACTGACCATCAGTCGCAATGTGACTTTGATTCTGACTTTAACAGTTTTCAGTTTTAAGTGCAGTTCCATTCAAGTGAGTTCTTGGTAGGAGACAGCCATGAAAAGTTCAGTTTTGAGTTTAGCAGAGTGCAGTTGAGTTCCAGAGTGACTGAACAAGAAATGGCAGGAGGACATCATAGCATTCTGAAGTGCTAGTTAAGTGTTGAGATCCATTGCCAGGAGATGACTAGTGAAGACAGAGAATCCTAGTACATGTGAAGTGGTAAACTGTAGAATGTGTAAATAAGCAGTATTGCTCTACTGACTGTAATTAAAAGAGGCTGTAAGCAAAGTGCTAATAAATCCAATCACCTGAACTAGAACCCATCATTTTGGTCACACGTACCACCCTACAAGTATATAGTATATATAAAGAGAGAGAGAGAGTTTTTCTCAGTATTTTATGTGGAATAAATATTTTGATACTCTCGAGTATTCTGTTCTTGAAATTATTCCATACCTCCTCAACATATCTACCATTGCTTGCCCATATTACGAATCGATCCCACAGGAATGTTTACAGGCCTAAAGACTTATGAAGGATACTCCTGCAATTTACATGCACCAAAACCATCAAATTACCCTCTATCCTCTGTGCCCCTCTCGTGGCTACCCATTCATAACTTGTCACCTCTTCTGTCTTCCTCATCTGATTCCTTTTCGCTTCTTCCCTCTTTATCATCTGCCAGACTAGTGTTAGATGTTCTTGGGTACCTGTCTTCTGTGTCCTTTCAAGCGTTCTATCCTTGTTAGTACTCAGCAGCAGTCACTCCTTCGAATTGTGTCCCCCACCACCAAAGCCACAAACTCTAGAATACAGTTGGCTTAGTCTTCTTGCTGCACTTAGGTTTATGTGCAGTCCATCCTTAATGGTCCCAATTCTCGATCCAACTATTCAGATCTACAAATGTAATACTCAACGTCTTCACTATCCAGTCATATCTGCTGTTTAATGCTCTGATTCACTGCCATGACACGTCTCTGCATCTAAATATGCCACTCAGAACTAATCTGGACTAAGGAAACTTAGTTTCTTCCTGATTCACTTGAGCATACACATCACCCATTACATAATCAAGACCTGCAGTTTGTCTTAAATCATTAGCACCTACATGAATTACAACAGTATCAGGGCTCCCTAGATCTCTGATTTCCATGACTCTTTGCAGTTGTTCGGTTCTAATTCACAGAAAGCAATGTACCCTCACATGTTCAGATTCCACATTCCATATAATCAAGTCACCCAACACTAAGCACTCTGCAACCCCCAGGTTGTCTCCGCACCATATCATGCTTGCCAAGCTTGCATCCACCTACCAGCCCTTCGTTCTTCTGTTTTAGTTCAATTTGTTGCAGAGCGCTTCCAGTTTCTCCTCTAGTTGTTCCATCTGCACCTGTCATAACTCCACTTCCCACTATTAGCCATTTGAGCCTTGACGTCTCCACAGCTATTGTGAAACCAACGTCCACACATCACACTGTGTTCCAGATTTTAAATTCCTGTCACACCCACTACACAATACTTGCAGAGTGTTTTCAGTCTCCACACCAGGTCCAGGATTTTCCTTCACCATGCCAATTACTAACAATACAGTTAAAGCCGCTGCACAGAGAAGCATATTCCCTACATAACTTATTGCTTGGCCATTACTGTCTCGGCCTTGGGCAGTATGCCATGACATCCTTGCAGCCCAGGTACCCATGCTGACTCAGTAGTCCGCCAGGTAGCAACTCATTAATAGCACCACTCCAAAAACATGTCCACTTTCAACAACCCTCAAGACCAGACCGGCAACCCTATTCTTATAACCCAGAAGAAAATCTTCAAACTGTTTGTCAACAATTATATGTTATGTGCGAAGAGTAATTTGCTATCCGGGAGACTATGATATGTTTCCAGGGATCAAGAACCTGTTAAAAAAAACTGAACAGAAATCTGAAGACAACAACGCAGACAATATAACCTAGAGCAAGTGGATGACTGCTAACAGACCAATGCTAGAAACAACTGTGCTGTCTTGCAGTGACTTTCTCAAGCCTTTTGCTGAAGAGAGAAACATCTTGCTTCATCATTCTTTTATAGCAAACCAGAAACTGTGTTTCTATAAAGAACTAAAATCATAATTTAAAACTTGCAAAACTGCTTTTATCTATAATTTTTCTGAACACTACTCCATTGTACAAGATGAGGGACAAGGTCTCATTGAAACAATGTTCAGGCAACTCTTCATCCATTTGTGGTTTATTATTCACAAAATTAAATGATAGAACACACCAGTTTTGTTGTTACATGACACTGTAACAAAGAAATTTTTTCAAAGCAAAAGTTTGTAGCTTTGTTCTGGTAAACTGAAAGATGTAACTAAGACTTGCTACTTTTCTGACAGTGCTGCCTGAGTATTACAACAGGAGAAACTCCATTGAAACTGCTATCAGAAAAATGATGCTGGTATGGGCACTGAGAAGCATGTCTTTGCAATGGCACATGACAAAGTTGCATTGTGATGGGACTAGGTAAAAAATTAAAATGATAGAAAGAAAGGGAAGTCTGCAAAGTCCTTAGGAGCTTAGCAAGTGGGTTGTTGTAAAGATTCTCTGTCACTTTTGAGCACTGTCCTGCTTAAAACATCAGCAAAGAAATGATGGTACTCAGACACAAATTCAGGAGAGCTTGAACACTTCTGGGCACTCAAAAAATACACTGTTATCAATCCTGCCTCAAAAAAACAAATTCAGAAAGAAGTGCTTTCAGAAGCAAAGACCAAGTGGAAGAAAGCACAGGATTGTTACCTTGTGAATATGACAGAAAATGGTAGCTTATATGAAATATAGTCAAAAGCACATAACTTTTTTTAATCCCTCTAGTCCCAATAAATTATTCACATACCCTTCACCGCCAGACCTGCAGTCGGTTTTACCTTCAAAAGTGCTTAAAACTGGATCGAGAAACTGCAACAGGCCACGAATTTGTTACCAGTGAAACAGAATCCTGTTGCACCACTTGGACATTAGATACTAGGCTTTGCAGGCTGTAAATAGCTACTATAACAGGTAATGTTTATGTATATGAGAAGCAGATTTTAATATTTTAATGAATAAGCCTGTCAGGCTTTTTTTTCCCCTTTCCTATTTAATACTGTTGCCTACACAGTTTGCTACAATATTTAATCCAAGTGACCAGCAAAAATAATTATGTAACCTGCAATTATAAACTACGTACCCCATCAACCAATTCTTGTCTCAACACGAAATTTTCCAAAAACGGACTTAAAGAATCACAATGTGTTTTAAATGATGGTCAAAGTGTTAATTTGCCCTAAAGTATTATGAGTAGCATACTAAATGAAAGCCCCACTTCAGAGCATGCAACTGGTTCAAGAATGAGCTCTCCCTCTTAATTTGGACCAGAGTCACAAGCAAGTTTGAAGTTAAGTAAACTCAAAATTTCGAAATGCCATAGCTTTGAAATTAACTGACAAAGGAAGGAAAAACTTCATATATATCAGTCATCGCATTCTGTAGCATCACACAATTTCTTCGAAATCAATTAGTCGCACCAACTGCTGTGCTGATCATACCAGGAATGACCTTTAGCTTCTAATTCAGCACATATCTCATCCAATTTCTCTCTGGATAGTTGTGTGTCTTTTTGGTCTATTTGCCTAGACTGCTCCTATAGTTCAAAACTTGGGACAATATTTGTAATTACTGCTTTGCACAATGCTATCCTATCAAAATATATTCTATAAATTTTTTTTTACATTTCCACGATGAGGAACATTTTACATTATCAAACTCCATGAAAATGAGTGCTTCTTGACAAGCTGCCAGTTATGCAAGAATATCCCAAAATTTTATGNTTAGAAAGAGCTAGTCTCAATCACTGAGACTAAGGGGCCCAACTGAGTAGGTTAAACCTTCCCTATCCACCTGAAGACGGAGACAGATCCAGTATCCGAAACGTCGTGGTTTTTTGTCTTTTATATACCAGACGATGGGTGAAGTCCAAAATAAGCCAAAAGAAGTACAGCAACATATAAGTATTTTTTTCTATGTAAGATTTGAGACTTTCACGGCGGTGACTATGAAGAAAGCAGTTTTCTGGGATTTGGCACCGTGTATATGTGGTGTTAACCGACGTTTTGGAGGAATGTATCGCCTCCATATTCAGGGTAGAAGGAAAAATATAAGAAATCCGCAAGCGAAGAGACCGTGAGAACCAGTAAAAGCAGACTGGTGTTGGAAATATACACAGCTATGTGAGAGCAGAGAAGGAAGGGGCGAAAGGCAAGTATACAAGTGAAAACAGTAGTGTAGGAGGGGTGGGGAAAGGAGCTGGGACAAGCATGGTTCTTGTGTTGGGGGAGAGAAAGGCAAGGTTAAAGGCTGGGCACTAACCTGTAAGCTGAGGGGGGGGGGGTTGTTATGTTAGTCAGTCATGTCCTGTGTAGCCTTCTGGATCTGGCATCATATCCTGGGGGGGGGGGTTAAGAGAACAGATGAGAGGCTTCCATGACTTGCTGAGACAAAACCCCCCTTCTCTGTTCATATTTTTGGGATGGAGTTCAATCTCAATGGCTTTCCTAATGATGCAATCCATATAGCGGGTCTTGGTGGTGAGGATGAAGGTATTCTGAAGCTGAATACAGTGCCCGAGATCAATGCTGTGTTCAGCTATGGCCAACTTGTCCAGATGTTTGAGCCGGATGTGCCGCTGATTCTCCTTCAAACTTGTGTCCACGGAGCGGCCTGTCTGCCCAATATAGACATTGCCGCACTCACATGGGATACTGTATACACCCGGTGTCCTTAGGCCCAGGCTATCTTTGACTGGCTGGAGGAAATTGGATAATTTGTTTGGAGGCAGACCCACTGCTTTGATGTTGTGCCGGGACAGCACTCTGCTGATACGGTTGAATATGGTCCCAACATAGGGAAGGAAGGCGACTGAGCCCGGTTTGTCTTCAGGCCGGCTGATATTGGGCCACCAGTTGAGAACACTGTGGATCTGCCGGTTGTTGTATCCGTTCTTCTTGAATACATCCCTCAAGAGCACCAACTCCGCATGTAGGCTGTCTTGATCACACAGTGCTCAAGCCCTGTGCACCAATGTGGAAAGTGCAGCGTGCTTGTTGGAAGGGTGGTGGTGGGACGCAGCGTTAAGGTAGAGGTTTGTACTGGTGGATTTGCGGTACACTCTATGGCCCAGAGAACCGTCGGGTCTCCTGTAAATATCTATAACGAGGAAGGGGAAGTGGCCTTCAGTTTCAGTTTCCATTGTGAATTGAATGCACTGGTTGATACTATTTATGTGGTTCAGGAAGTCCTGGAGCTTGTCGGGCCCATGTGGCCAGATGACGAAGGTGTCGTCCACGTAGTGAAACCAGCAGCAGGGCTTGTGTGGGGTCAAGTCAAGTGCCCTCTCCTCGAAGTCCTCCATATATAGGTTAGAGATGACCGGAGAAAGTGGCGAGCCCATCGCCATACCATTGGTTTGTTCATAGAACTGGCCATTGAAGTTGAAGTATGAGGTGGTCAGGATATGGTGGAAGAGTCTCAAGATGTCTTCTTCGAAATGTCGTCCTAGCAGATCCAATCATATCCTTTATAGGGACCCTGGTGAAGAGTGACACCACATCGAAACTGACCATTATGTCATAGGGATCAACATGGAGAGAGTCCAATGTGTGGACAAATTCCATAGAGTTACTTATGTGGTGTGGACCATTGCCAGTGTATGTGCTTAGTAGGCCAGCCAAGTGTTTGGCCAGGCGATAGGTAGGAGAGCCAATGATGCTCACAATGGGCCTTAGTGGAATGTCAGGCTTATGGATTTTTGGCAACCCGTAGAGTCTAGGTGGCCTGGAACCCTGAGGTCGTAGCTGTTGGCAGACCTCCTCAGCCTGGCACTTTTTCAGGAGAAGAACAGTCTTGCACTCTATGGTATCGGTAGGATCCTTCTTCAACTTCCTGTAGGCCTTACCCTCCAAGAGAGCGGCGATCTTTCGGTTGTAGTCAGACGTATCCAGTACCACGGCTGCATCACCCTTGTCAGCCTTGTCTCAGCAAGTCATGGAAGCCTCTCATCTGTTCTCTTAAGAACCGCCCCCCCCCCACGGGATATGACGCCAGATCCAGAAGGCTACACAGGCCATGACCGACTAACATAACAACCCCCTCCCCTAGCTTAAGGGTTAGTGCCCAGCCTTTAACCTTGCCTTTCTCTCCCCCAACACAAAACCTTGCTTGTCCCAGCTCCTCCCCCCCCCCTCTGACACTACTGATTTCACTTGTATACTTGCCCTTCCCCCCTTCCTTCACTGCTCTCACATAGCTGTGTATATTTCCAACACCAGTCTGCTTTTACCGGTTCTCACGGTCTCTTCACTTGTGGATTTCTTATATTTTTCTTCCTACCCTGAAGATGGAGGCGATACGTTCCTCCGAAACGTCGGTTAACACCACATATACACGGTGCCAAATCCCAGAAGACTGCTTTCTTGATAATCACCGCCATGAAAGCCTCAAATCTTACATAATTACAGCTGATATAGTACACAATGCTCTGGTGTATTTCAGTAAGCATATGTTGGATTAATATATATGAAATGTTTGTACTTTACAGGCATTGCTGAGAAAATTTCTCCTGATAGGTATGAAAGTGATATTAGTTCAACTCCTGTCTAAAAATTGAGTAAGAACCTCTACAATACATGAGGTCAGGGTGGAAAAATTATTTAGTGCTGTTTTGTGAACTCGGGATTAGGGGGGCATGGTGCGCATAGGCTACTACCATACGTATTGAAGTAAGGTAGTATAGGAAGCACAATAGACTACTGCAGGTCGTGGTGCAAGGGCCGAGGAGGCCTACCCCTCATACATTCATTCAAGGTAGTATAGTACTACAGTAGTTAACCTTCATACCGACTGGCTCTCGGTAATGGCTGCAGCCACTTTCCAGCAGAATCCTGAATGAGGTAATAGATGGCAGCATATCGCAAATATGACGTCACAGTGACTCCGTCGCCAGCGTTGCCAGGCATTGTGTTACACGGCGCTTCATCGACCTTCATCGACTTTACGTTCCACGCCATCATCTGCCATTTTGGCTGAAGCTGCTTTGTTGGTGGTAGGTTGAAAGTGCGTCTAGACAAATTGCAGTGGAAATGGTAAAGATGGACCACGAGGTAAGGCTTAAATATAATTATAAACAAGCATAATTGATATTTTGAACTATTGGAGTTATAGGCTTGTGTAATTCTCTTAATATATAGAAATGTACCCGGCGTATATGTGGAACGTAGACATAGTGACGCCACCCAACCCAAGCCTTTGTGTTTTGTATCTTCGGGATTAAATTCAGTTGTTAGAATGGCAGAACCGATTGACTTTATTGTTGTGGCCATGAATGTGACCTGTAATACACCGAATTACTTTTGGTATATGGAAAGTTACGTAACGTAATATTAGATTGCTTGCTTGAAGCCGTCCGCCATTTTCGTGACTCTTAGAAGTAGCGTCGAATTTTTTTTTTCCTGCTAATGTTAAGTTTTTGCGGTTTGAATGAACGATTATTATTATTATATATTAATGTGCTGGGGATGGAAGATTTTTTTGTAGCCAGATAGTAAGAAGGCGCTTCATTCACCCCTGAGTTTTGATAAAGCGAAATGCATGTATATTGTGCCAGCGTTCATCTAGCGTACTGGTACGCGGTGTCAATCAAGAAACCGACATTGGTGTTGCCGAGTATTTTACATGGCATTTATTTCTCTTGCATGTTCTTATGCATTTAATTACAGGACTACCAATATTCGTACTATTTAATTGATACGTGGGGACGGGTTTAACTGGAGGAAAGTATCTTAGGGTTTACTAAACTGTAGGAACAACGATGGAGATTTTGTCTGTGCACAGGGAAAAGAAGTTTACGAAGCTTATAAGGCCAGAGTAAAAATGATTTGTGCAGGGCCATAAATTTTTTTAAAAAGAAGTTATCATATGTACAAAATAATAATAGGTCACTAGGTGACCGTTGTCATAGAATAAGATGTTTATAAGAATGCTACAGAGGGTCGGATGGGCAATGCATAGGCAATTTTTGTATACACATGATTTTTTCCAAATAAATAATTGTGCTGATTTGCTCTGTTACTTATACTTAGGTTTGTGCAGTTTCACAAAATCTGCTCCTACAGGTTTCACTTGTTGCAATATTGCTACCAATGCTATTCATGGCATAATGTTTACCAGCCATTGCCTAGCGATATAGGACTTATCTTTTATTAGACTATGCTGGCTTGCAGACATCTCACATTGCTTCTTCCTTAAGGCTGCTATCCTGAGTAAAATCGTTATCCATATACAAGGCCTTCTAAATTATTGGGTCAGTTTTGAATGCTGAACTTTCTGCAAGCTAGTGCCGAGGTCATTAGTGACAGTGAAGAAAGAGATGTGTGGATAATGACAAACAACTCCTCCTGGATAACAAGCATAATACAGACTTCCCCAAGTAATGGATTGGTGGGACCATTGGCAGGCGCCCTTGGTCACTTGATTTAGCTGCAACAGATATTTCTCTGCAGGAACTACCAGTGATCAAACATATTGGCCACATCACTATTGTGAATCTTTCATGCAGTTGCTGCAGCCGTGATTTGGCAAGTGGTAAAGTGCTCAGAACTTATTTTTTGTGCGTGCTGATGAAACTGCATAAAATGCTGAGCACTCTAGATGAAGTAAACATGCGGCTTGCTTGATTTGGGAGGTGCCTGGATTTGAGACTGAACTGAAGTTCTGTGTGTTTTATAGTTGCAGTTTTATTCCAGGATGTGCCATGATTAGGCCATGACCACTTTCATGCCGATTACAAATCCTTATGACCCAGTCATTCTACCATTGGATGCTATGTAAACTGAGAACTGGCAGTATCATTAAATATATTACACCAAATCTATAAGAATTTCCCTGGCCTAGGCTGAATGGTTAAAATACAAGGGAGAGTTGGTAAATAGGTGACAAATGGATATAAAATGTAAAACATATTTGAGCCTGGATAAAAAGCTTTTATTTCTCAACATATCCTTCACCACATTGATACCCTTGTCCCATTACTTTAACAGTGCATCAAAACCTGCGGCATAGAAGTCTTTGCTTGTGTTGCAGTCTTAACAGGGTGACCTGGTAGAGCATCATTTGCAACTTTACATGACCACTTCCCACCATGAATAGGAAACTTTTTTTATTAGTATCCTTTACGTCGAGTTATTTTGCTCATTAAAAACACAACAGAGCACTGCTTTTTGGTAGTACACTACTAAAACATGGTCATTTTGACTGCTGAAACCAGCCTCTGAACATGAGCATGGCTGTCTTCTAACTAGACTTTTCATTTTGAAAAATAAATATGTACAAAAGGCATAGGCAATGCCCATTTTGCCTTCTGAAGCACATTTTTATAAAGATCTTATTTTATCATAGCATGGACATAGTTAAAATGTACAAACTTGCTCTAAGACTGGAGTGGCCTGCTCTCATATGGTTTATTGACAAAGCTACCATCTAGCACAGATGAGCAATTCCTATAGTACCTTTAAAAGTAATTTTCTCCTCCATCCATTTTGCAAACTGAAACTCCTTGCCTTTTTCCACTGAGGTTTTAAGCCGTGGTGCTGGTAATAGTAGTTTACTATCTCTGCCTTTGCTTTGCTTCGAGTCAGCTGTCTCATAAGCACTTCAGTAATGTGCAATGTGTTCATCGTAGATGTTATTAATTCCTTTTAACCCATTTTCTGAGTATGAGAAAATCACAAAATATTGCTCAGAGTCTTAATTTCTCGATTTCTGGTGTATCACCAATTGTTAATGCTTCTGTTAGTGTGGATCCTAATTTAGCCGGAATTTCCAGATAATGCCATCACTTACAGCTATCGATGCAAACTGTTCTCCAAATTTGTTCTGTGGCAAAACATTTTAATATTTGCTGATCAGTGAATGTTCTGGATTATCTAATAGAATTAAAACCTCTTCCAGCAGCTGGACTGTTGGGTAATGGCTTGACATATAACACCCAACTACTGTGCCCATTGCAGCTATTTTATTTCCATGCAGGCCCATTTAGACTCCAACACATTTTTGGTTAAAAACATTTTTGTTTTGAATGAATGGAAAAGTTATTATGTTACCTTCTAGTAATGAAAACTGCAATGTTTTGTGAGTATTTAGTTCTGTTCATATTTTCACATTTGAAACTTGGGGAAATACAGGAAGCTGGGTTGTTACCTTGTCACTGTTCCAACACATGGTGCATCACTATATGTGTACTTTTAAGTCTTAGCATTATGTGATTTGATTGTTGTGTTTTTGGACATTATCCAACCATTTTTATCTTAAAATGCAACATTTTCAAGATTGGATTCGGGCTTCAGGTAAAAGTAGGGTTACCAAATTTTGTAACTTAAAAATGAGGACACCATACATACAAATCAAGCTGTACCAGCGCCTATGTAACTTCTAAGCTAACACACACAATACACACAATGGTCAATGATACAAAGTCATTTACTTTCAGACAATTAATGTAAAGTTACCTACTTCATTGTTTGATATAATAAACTTGGAATGCATAAAAACTTTTAACAATACACTTAATTGTGCAATCAAATTTCAGTCACTACAATACATTTAGGCCTATAACTGTTCAATTGAAATCCAGTCACTATGTTCCAATCTTAACAGACCATGAATAATTTTCTGTTGACAAAATTTCTTTTAAAACGTCAGGATGTTTCAGCAAGTATGAATGAAATGCAGCACAGTTGAAATGACGAAAGTTGTATTTCACAATAGCTAGTCCTTTCACTGACTCCACAGCAAGATGATTCCTCTCCTTAGACCACTGCATTTCAATTAAAGAGAACAGCCTTTCCAAATTAGCCTTAGGTGCGGGAATAGCAAAGAAGAGCTGTGCTATTTTCAGGACCTCAGAGTGACGCTCAACACTTCCTGATTTGAAGTACTGAGACCATTTTTTGTGGAATGGTGCTGACTTCGTTCCCTCATTATACGTAGGTATGAATGTTTTCAGATTGCAGAATTGGTTGAAACACCTGCTATCATCGATGTCAATTCCTTTATCCATCAGGTATTTATTTGATGGATGATTCAATTTCTGTCCATGGGAAATTTTCAAGTTGCATCCATTTGAAACACGAAAACTCCTTATATGGTTCAATCCACATATCCAATATTCCAAGCAACCATTGTACAGATTTTTGATGTCGCTTAGAAAATGTTTACACTCTGCTTCCAAGCCTTCATTCTCTCTCTCTCTCGAAATAGAGCTTTCACCTTCAGTGATGCATAGTTTTGCATTTTTCTTTCTTGTAGGATGTTGTGCATATCAGATAAGATATTCAGGATTTCAAGCACAGAATTCTTTTCCCTTTCAATAGACTCAATATGGGAATGAAACACACATTAATGAATGGAGATGCAAGAGATATATTTCACTAAATTGGTCACTGAAAAATTTCAGATAAGTCTTTCAATTGCTAGGAATAATGAAAGCCAACGAGTTTTGGAGTGATACAACAACTGTTGATACTCAGTGTCAACAAACTCACAAAACTGTTTAAGAGAGACTACTCTGTGTATATAGAAAAATAATTGTACACCTTTAGCACAGTTGATTCTATGTCAATTTGTAGTGTCTGCNGTGTCTGTGCCATGCTGCATACAGTTGTTTAAGACGTGTGCAGGGCGCCCAACCCCTATCGGAGAGGGCTTTAATCTCTTCAGATTTGCAAACACATTTCTTCCACCTCCTTTTTTTTAGACCACCAAACATAGTGTTGCAGTTGTCACCTGCAAATGCTACACATTTACCTAGAAGACCATGATTACTATGAGTCTCACTAACATACGCAGCAATTGCATCTGCTGTTTCATTTGGTTGACCTTGCACTTCCAATAACTTTATTTGCAGTCCGTCATATTCATAGTCGAAGTACTGGACCATTAATGGAAATACCCTAACCACGCCATGGTTACTTGCGTCTGTAGATACACCACAGAATGGAATGCCCTGCAAAGATTTGATTAGTTCCTTTACTGAATGAGGAGCTAACTGAGTTAACAACTGCTTCTGTTTTCGTAAGAGCACCTGATATTTTTTTAGCTATTTCAGAGTCATTAAACAATTCTCTTAAGTAATTTAGATGTGCAGTCCATGGACTTGTAGCTGTTGTGGTGTGCTACAGTATGGAAAGCAAGTGTGCCTTCTGCAGCACATACATTTTCATCAATTTTGGTATTAGGCATGAAATATTTAGTCATTTTTTCGGAAGAACTCTCCCCTCTAACATTCTTAGAATGTTTTTCGGACTTCATATGAAATTTTAAATCCCCACTTCCTTTATTGGCTATTGAGACATATGTCCCTGGAGTACAGATCATGCATTCTGCTTCGCATTCCACACGACCAGAGCGAAAACACTGGTATTTTTTCTTCAATTTGTCTGTGAATTTGCACTTTCTGTTTGGCATTATTCTCTTGAAGTAGTGCTATAAAAAGATGAAAAAATCATAACCAATAATATGTAATGCGGATCGGCATATAAGATTAAGAGTACGCTTATATATTGTACCGTTCTAATTTAGTATCTCTATTCCTACCTGGTACTGATTTCCCTAATTGTTTAAAATCACAAAACACTTATTATAGATTAAAACTTATAACGATACGATGTTAAACAACTCTGCAACATGTGAAAACCAAGCGGTAAGCAAAGCAATCCTGCAGTTCCGACTAAGGAACTGGAAGTGAACACCGATTAGTCAAATGAATACTCCCTTTGCAAGGAGAAGATACATGAATAAAGCAAATATGCTAGGCAAAAAGGAGAAGAAAATTGAAATATGGCCAACTTCTGGACATTCACCTTAATTTTGTAAATTCCTCCCTGACGGTAATTTACCCCTCAAAAATGACATGTCCAGAAAAATGAGGACGTATGGTAACCCTAGGTAAAAGCCATTTCATTTGAACCCAACTGATGGAGGAAGTCCCTATTTCTGGACACGATGTCATCACAAAATAGGCCATATAAACCAAGCGCAACGTAAACCTGTGGGAGTTAAGATGAACCCTAAAAAAATATGCATGAGGCATAGCACCTATGACCATGCACTATTTCGTGGCTGTTGAAATCAGATCTAGCAGAGATGTGTAGGGTGGATTCTTTGTGTTTTTGTAACTGCTGTACTGTCAATCTGCGCTACCTTCTTTTCTTTTCAACATAATTTGGGCCTTTGTATGCAGGACAATTTTTTATTCTTTGAGCAGACCTTTGGTAAAGTTATAAAGTGCTCCTCGGTGCACTCCTGGTAGATCATCTGATCGCTCAAACCAGCTTGAACATCTCTCCCATCAGGACTCCCTTTATTGTAGCAGAAGTGAGACGACTGAAATTATTCAGTGTAGACTATGAGTGAAAGTTATGGTTTTGCATAAGGTACTACACAGGGAATCTCCCTTTAGTGATGACTGATAATACCCTGATTTTAACAGTAGACATGGATGGTAGTCCTTATGTGTGGAATTCTTTTAATGTTTGTCTTAGCAGTCACAGCCGAGCAATCACTGAGTTTGGTTTTTTGAATATACCATCATTACAGACTTTTAGATCTTATGAAGCGTGTTGCAGCAATTGCAAAAATGTGAGATTAATGGCCATGGGGATTTGTTGCGCTGACCACACGACATCCTCTATCTACTGAAATTCGCCAACAAGCAGTGGTATACCAACAGTGGTATAGTTTGCTTGAGTGCTGAAAACCACAGAGCTTTTTAACTAATTTTAATTCGCTTAGGGCGGGCTGGAGTCAAGCTGGGTTCATTCGGCACGGTGGCCACTAATTGCCCTATTGTATCCTGCCACTGGTGATTATGATGGTGAATTTGGTGGAATGAAGATTGGCAGGGGAAACTGAAGTACTCAGAGAAAACCTTCCCCAGTGCCACTTTGTCAATCACAAATCCCAC
Source organism: Cryptotermes secundus (assembly GCF_002891405.2). Lineage (NCBI taxonomy): Eukaryota > Metazoa > Arthropoda > Insecta > Blattodea > Kalotermitidae > Cryptotermes > Cryptotermes secundus. Next base: position 276,021 of record NW_019727108.1, on the reverse strand, counting down.
TCGACCAGACCCAGGCCGCTGTGGTGGGAAGCCAGGGACTAACAACCGCTTGAGCTGTGGCACATCCACATGGAGCTCTTTTACTGCATGTATTGAATTTTTAATTCTTCAGAGATGTGATGTATTCCAGCAGGAAAGGTAATTATGGGAGGTCATTATCAGTCATTCTAAGCAAAAAGTTTTTATGCACGTGTCATTTTCCAAGATACATCTATTTCATAGTACAAATCCAAAATTGTTGATAATAGAGATATTAATTACTGTTCTTAATACTGGTGTTCATTGTTCAGGTGACAAAGTAGGTACAGTTTACAAAGTATAACACATTTTTTAGAATTCTGTCGACATTATTGCAGTTTGTAATGTGCGAGGAGGTGATGTGTTGCTGGTCTGTACAGTACAGTGAAATAGCTGTCTCAGAAACCATTCAGAATAAAAAGACATAACATATTGACCTTTCCTCCTGAGACATCCTGTATGACTGCCTAATAACGCTTAATGGTATAAGCATGTGATGTTATTTATAAGAGCTATATAAAACAAACTCCATAGTTTGTCCTCAAGCGAACTATTCCTACCGAACGACCGCCGCTTGTCTGCGAAGTTAGTGCCAACTTTTAACAGATTGGGGGTGTCTCGTGGTCAACACAACAAATCCTGACGGCTGTTAATTTCGGTGTTCTAGACCGGAGCAGCTATTTCCTTGAAATAGGTCCTCTCTTATCCTTAGAAGGCCGAGTGGACCCTATTCCAGACTGACTGAAGAAAATCTGGTAGCACTGGTAATCGAACCTGGACCTCTAGATCTGTAGCTAGGAAGTCTGACCACAGAGGTGAAGTGCTATATGGCTTTCACAATCACCAGCATTTTCTCTAGCTATTGTTGGCAAAAGTTTGCCTTTTGATGCACATTCCTAACAGTGTGGTGGTATGTTTTCATGTTGGGTTTTCGAGCCATGTGTTTAAATGTGCATGTAGTTGAGCTGTGTTTTAAAATGTGCAGTATAATGTTTTCCGTTTTTCAGGAAGGTGGAAAAACGGAGCCTGAACATATCCGGAAACTTTTCATTGGAGGACTTGATTACAGAACAACAGATGAATCTTTGAAGAAACATTTTGAACAATGGGGAGAAATTGTGGATGTTGTTGTAATGAAGGATCCAAAAACAAAACGGTATATTGTCTTCTGCTGCTACAACCTCCAGAAAAGTAGTTAATGTGCCAGCATTATTATTATTATTGTTTTCTGTCTTTATATAGGTCAAGAGGTTTTGGTTTTATTACATACTCCCGAGCACATATGGTGGATGATGCACAAAATGCTCGTCCACATAGGGTGGATGGAAGGGTTGTGGAGCCTAAGCGAGCTGTACCTAGACAGGTAAGAGTAAGGCCTTGGGCAGTTTGTAGGCTGCACTAGGCAACGTTTGTGATCTGATTGTCCAGCGCATTCTTTATCTGCAGGAAATCGGACGTCCAGAGGCTGGAGCCACCGTAAAGAAGCTTTTCGTTGGTGGCTTGAAGGAGGATATGGAAGAAGAAGACCTTCGAGAGTATTTCAAAGATTTTGGACCGATAGTGTCATGTGCTATTGTTACGGATAAAGAGACTGGCAAAAAGCGAGGGTTTGGGTTTGTTGAGTTTGAGGACTATGACCCAGTGGACAAAATATGTTGTAAGTGTGAATTTTCTCTTCAGTGTTCACCACATATATGTAATATTTCATGTAATAGAGTATGAAAATGGATGTTAGTGATTCTGTTTTTGTTTCCCAGTACAAAGAACTCATCAAATCAGAGGGAAGCATATTGATGTTAAGAAGGCTTTAAGCAAGGCAGAAATGGCGGGCCAGGGTCCTGGTGGCCGAAGTGGTGGTGGCGGCGGCGGAGGTGGTGGTGGCCGTGGAGGATCTCGTGGGGGTGGCGGCGGTGGATCATGGGGTGGACGTGGAGGTGGTGGTGAATGGAATGCAGGTGGTGGCTACAACAGTGGTGGATGGGGAGGTGAGTATTGTAATGCCATATGTGTCGGATGTGGGTCATTTCTCACTCTTAGTGTATCCATGGTGTGTTTAGAATTTGATTGTATTAGGCGCGTTCTTTTTTTTTTTTACATGCCTATTTTAACGATTTTTTTGGCTTGAAGGTGGTGATCCATGGGAAAACCAGGGTGGTGCAGGTGGTGGATGGGGCCAGGGAGGTGGCCAGTACAACAGTGGAGGCGGAAATTGGAGCAGCGACAACTTCGGTGGTGGCTACCAGCAGAATTATGGTGGTGGTCCTGTTAGAGGGAATTTTGGAGGCAGTGGTGGAGGCCGGCCAAGTCCATACTCAGGTTTACTTTTGTTTTGTTTTGTTTTGTTTGTTTGTTTTTTTTTTTTAACTCAACCCCCCCCCCAAGAATTTGGTAACCATGTTTGTACTGCTTGACTTGTCATTACACAGCATAATTTTGGATGAAGGAAATTCATTGTGATTCTCTTAGGTGGTGGTGGTGGAGGCTACAGCGCAGGAGGTGGTGTTGGTGGATATGGTGGAGGTGCACGACGTTATTAAGTCATGCAGAAAGCATTTAACTCCGCTTGGCACTGTGGTAAGTTTACTTTTGTTATGTTGATTTCATTTTGTTTCATGAAATAAATTAATGTTCCTCCCTGACCAAGATGGCAGGTTGGAAAAAATTTAGATGTAGCAGCTGAATGAAGGGAAGTAGATTCCATTATTGTGTATTTGTTATATTTTGCTGTGTTGAAAGATTAGGTTATGATAGTGTGTGTATATATATATATATTAAGAGGAGCAACTGACTAGGTTTAGCTATTGGATCTGTTATGCTGAGGTGTAAACTAACATGTTTTTGTACATTTTCTGAACTTTATTTAGGTTCTACTACCGTACCTTAGGGCTATCTGACAGGGCAGGCATAGTGAGGAAGGCAATGCAAAGCAGACGAGGCAGGCTAAATGAGACACAGGGCGAAGGCAGGATTTAGCAAGCAGTTTAGCCGACCCATTCAGCATTGCCCAGGCATATGGGGACACAATATAGGCCATCCTTACAGCCAGTAGTCACATGAAGACACAAGTGTTGTATTCTTGTCAGTGGTTTAAAGTTTTTTTAACAGATTGCACATAAACAGTGTTAAAATGAAGTAAAAGCATAAATAATAGGATTTAAAGTAATATTGCACGCAAACCAAAATGTAAATTGAACTGCGTTTATTGTATGTGGTGGTTGCGTGTTATATATCCACATGTTTTTTTTAATTAGTGTCTTTATTTCATTCGTGCATTGTTTCAACAATGGTGAAAGAAATGGCATGTTGAATTTCTCCTGCTTCTTGGTATATAGGTGTTCAAAAGCAACATACATCAGTGACTTTGAAGATTTGATTTGTGTTTCTCACTAAGTATCACATTGTGTCAATTTTCTATTCCCCAACAAATACATATTTACTATACAGAATATTTTAGTAGTCTTGTATTCAGATGTGTATCAGTATTAAATATAATATATGCATAATATAAATGGGTGTAGTGGGACAAAAGTACTGTTACTTTAATGTATGTAAGGTGATTTGCTGTGTAGAGATGTATTTTTTGGTGTTTTATTTCTGGACAGATATGCCCACTTCAGGTTTAGAAGATTTTGCTAATGGTCATCAGTGCTTTGTTAGATTTCAAATTTATATAGATTAAGGTCCATTTCTGTTCTCAGTATCTTAGGTCTTGCACATCAAAAGAGATGATATTTGTATCAAATGAAATAGTTTGTCTTCATTACTGAAATTCCCTGAGTTGTTCTAAGTTTTAAGCGTGTGCTTATTTATTGTAATGTATGAAAGAGCAGTAACTAGACATGTAGAAGAGACCCATCCTGGATGTGCTGAAATGTTCAACAAAAGTAACTGCATTCTACAAGAATTTTTCCCTTTCCTAAAATTTTATGTTATGACTGCTGAATATGCTTGCCTTTTGTTTGAATTGTATACTGATTATTCTAGGAGTGTTGGCCACATTGAAAGTAAGGGATGCTTGCTAACATTAGGTAGGAAGTTCAGTACTTATGTAGTATGGGTTAAATTCTGTAAGTTTATTTGCAATTAAATCTCTCACCACGTAGGAGTTGCAGTTATTTCACTTCAATGTAAGTATTAACAGAAGCCTACATATCCTTAAATTTTTTCATTAATGCTTTAGGTGATTATACTGAATTTTATTTTGAAATGTGTTACTTAAATTTGAGTTACTGCCAGAGGTTTGTATTCAGATTAATTGACTCTTGTTTCTTTCTGTTTTCCGTCGGAGTTGAGCATGCGTCCTGGTCGGGACGACTTATGTCAACTGTGGAGCATCGTTTTGAAATTTCAAGTTGAAGGTTAGTATGAGGGTCGTGGTACAATTGGCCTGACATGCAGCACTTTATATAAACTCCAGCTTTGAAATTAAATTTTGAATGACCAAAGGAATAGTATATGTGATTGATCATGGTTTGTCTCCCATGGATGTGTGTATATATGCGCGCACGCGTGGAGTTTTGTAAATTTGAACTTTGATTATCGGTAGCAGGTATTGGCGGTGAGAAGTTTTGTCCACATCATAAATGAGCATATAGTCTGAAGTCTCATTGGATTTTGAAAAACAGTATTTTTGTTACTAGTATACCAGACAGTTGAATGGAGTGGGTTGGTATATAGTATGGTGAGGTCTGGAGTTTGTTGGGATGATTACTGCGCATGAAATTTCAACTGAGTGGATCTCCAGAATAGTTGTGTGCAAATAATTTGTTTTCAGGGATTAGTAACTTTACGGTGGTCTCCACATTTTACCACACCACAGGACAGGAAAGGATGGTTGTCCTGTCTTGATTTGCATGTAGGGACATTTAAACATTCAGATGAAGGTGATTCTAAAATTTCTAATCTCTTGATACTAGTGTCATCTGTACTTCATACCACGCTTTTCAGTGAAACTTTCAGACCTCAGGTTTTGGGAATTAATGATTATAATAATAATAATTATTAAGGTTTCAGCATCAGTGACATAAACTCGCAAATTTGATTGAGGTTGGGTAAATGAGTGATTATGGCAACTAGGGAATGTTAGCCAAAACGCCTTGTAGCAAGCAATTTTTTTAGGGGGGGGGCGTGGTTGCACCGAATTTGCATTGCGGAAGGCAGTAAAGTTAGTTTTGTAGATATACAGCACAGAGAACTGGACACACTGGCCAAAGTATTGACACCCTCGAGAGTTTGACTTAATATATTTAAAGACAGTTTTTGGGACACAGTTTTTTTTTTAAGGTAGATTCTGAAATAGTGTTAATTCCTTTAATTAGCTAACTCTGACTTTTGAATGAATTTTAAAACTATAAATTTTTAAGTGTAGAGTGATCCATCACGTGTTTGAATGGTCAACAGATAGCATGAAGTGGTTTCAATTACAAGAAGGTATAATTTTCTGGAATGAACTACAGATTAAGATGTGATTGTTGACTGATATGACTTCGCACTCTGTGCTAATTGGAATGTTTAAACTGCTTCATAATTTCTGTAGTATAAATTATGGTCTCGTATTTTCAAGTTACTTTGCAACTATTTGAATTGCCGAGAAATGATAGGCAGCAGTTTTGTAATTTTCTGTTCATACATTTGTCATTTTACTGCAGAGAGGTGTTTTTGTTGTTATAGTTTTCGTGTATTTTATCTGGTAAGGCATCTTGATGTACTGAATTCCCTAGAGTTATCTGATTCATCTGCTTTGTTGCCTCAGAAGTATGTTATTGTGTTGTTTTATTTTAATGGGTATAATCACCAAAGGGTTAAAGGAAATTTGACCTCTGTAGTACCTGAAAAGTTATTTACACCCTAACTTTTAAGCTGTAAATTAATTGTAATACTTACAAAGGATATTACAGTTTGAAATGCTGGATTTCCTTATTGAAAGTTTGCACTTTGAGAGTTGTGTCACCTAAAACCACTTGCAGTCAATTATACAGTGGAATATCTTTGATTTGAGTGGTGGTCATACTTTTGGATCCAGCTGTTAAAACTCGTGTAATGTATGCACTTCCTGGGGGGGGGGTAGACACCCCAAATCAAGTAAATACTTAGCCCAGTAGCACAAAAAGATTTTAATCCATGATTGATTAATTTTGCGGTTAAGTCTGCCCGTCCTGTAGAACACATAAGTGTGCAATGTTTTATGAACTGTTACTCCAGAATTTGAATGTGTGTTATTAGGAACTACTAGGTACCCACAAAAAGTAAAAGATGGCTGCCAGATGTACCACGAGTTTGTTTCTGGATTGAGATAAGATACTACATGCAAGTTTCCATGGTCTAGTCAACTATAGTGAACAGCCATTTTCATCCTTAACTTTGGCATGTATATTGTTTTTCGAAAATTGCCATGATGGGAGTTTGCTCTTATCCAGCTTTTGTATGGCCAGATGGCAACTAACTGAAGAATGGTTCCCCC
>NW_019727108.1:213483-269483 GCF_002891405.2 Cryptotermes secundus | reverse complement strand
CCTTTATTCCGTGCGACATTTTTCTGTGCATGTTGGGTGCTTTGAATGCAAATTGTCCAAGTGAGATTTTGTAGTAGGATCATTAGAACAGTTACTGCAATCTTGTACAATTTTTACTATAAAACTTGTCTGCAGAAATTGAATAAATGCAGTAATATGAAACAGCAAAGTGAATTAGTATGTTTTGGCTGTGGGTTCCATTCTCTTAAGGTTTAAAATTCATTTCATTGCACAAAATTAGATAAAAATTTAATCAGAAGCTGCAGCGTAAGTACAGTAATCTTGAATTGTTTGATCCACTTTTGAAACCAGAATTCTCAGAAGAGAAAATTTTTCTCTTTGTATCTTGTTAGATTTTCCTGTATCCTACATTTAATCAGATGTTTCTCTATAACCAAAGAATCTTGTATTTCTAGGATCTGAACCAGCTTGTGGCATCTCAATTGGAGTTGCCAAGAAAGGGATCAGGGACTGGACAGATATGAATAAAAAATTGAATCCAGAATTGGACCCAAACAGGCAAAGGGATATATCGGGACCCTCTTTCAGAACGAAGAGCCTGTTGAAATTAAATCAGTTAAGATGGGTGGTAGGATTACTTATGGACACTGGCACCTAAAGGGACACCTTTGCAAACAGACTGACAGATGACCCAAGATGACGAATCAGCCCCACATATCCTATGTGATTGAGGCCATACATTAAGATTTCATCACCAGGGTCAGTTTGTCGTGGAACCAAGAGACTTATGAGGTCCTACATTTCAGTGAAGGGTTAATCCAAAGGGGAAGAATGATTGATCATTGAAGGCCGGGTTTTATGGCCCATCCTTACATATTTAATTCCTCGAGTTTCCTCTGCATTAAAAATTTTAGGGAGATGATTTAGGTAAGGGTTGTGTTTCTCCAGGATTCTTGTTGAATGAGTAGTGTGGCTGGAGTGTCCTTTTGAGGGGTTTTCTCTTTGGACCATTTCATTTTTATGTAATCCTTGGTCTTTTATTTAATTTCATTGCTGCGGGTTAGTCTGTGCATGGTCTAATTTAATTGCTAAGACCACAAATGGTGAGTTACAAGTGGACAGACATTCCAGCGACTGTAATTAAAGAATTTTCTATCTGATATTGAATTATTTATTTCCAGTTCCTTTTATATTATCCTTTAACCTATTTGAAGTGTTGAGCGCAGCAAAAGAGCCCATAAATGCAACAGCGTTTGTCTGGCAAGTACCGAATGCAAAGTGGCCGAGCTCCCTTTTATAATTTCAGGAAAATTTGGACGTTCATGGCAGAGTATGGAATCTTGTGAGCAGGTTGGTTTTTCGAATGTGCAGATGAAAGCCGAGCCATTCGGTTTTAAGAAGATTTTATAATTTCATTTCTGCGCCGAAATTTGTTACAGATTTGCAAGGTTTGTTCTAGTAATTCAAGCGTGCTTTCCACCTTTGCGTGGTGTTTGCATGGCAACGTTTTGAAACTTGGTAAATTTCGTCGTAGAGGACTTTGGGGTTATGCAAAATAGATCGAAGGTGGGGCCTATAGTCTGCTTTAATTGACCCGAAATTTGTGGATTGTTGAAGATTGGCTGTGCAGGTGGGTGCCCCCGAATTTTCACCCGTCCGAAGGAGCCTTAAGGAATCCTTGGACGGGGAAACCCCGTCGCAAAGTCTAAATGTACGGGCGAACGGACAAGCGCGCGCACTCCATGCCTTTGGTTGGATTCGAACAAACTAAGGCACCCTTGCCTTAGTTTGCACGGTCGGCTCTGTTGCGTATTGCCCGAAAGAAATCGGGATTATATTTTCCAGTAAGTCTACTGACCCGTTTTAATGTCTTGACAGTATTCCTGCCCCATCAAGTGGAGGTATTTGGCGCAGGAGAGGGTCTGTGCCGAACTGTTGCGATTGCTGTTATCTTAATCTGCGGAGATACATCAAATATCGAAGCGAATTTAGGTCGTCCTCTTTGCGGATATCTAACGACGCTGTCGGTATGCTAAATGGTGTCTGATGGTAGAGTGATGAGTGGGAAAGGATCTGAAAAAAAGCGATCTTTACGAAATCGAAAAACAAGCACTGCATTTGCCTTTAGGTGTTGGGGCCTGGGAAGAACCGCAGTATGGTCTGTGTTTCGGTCGGCCGTCTCAGAATACGTGTGTAAAGCATTGACGCTTTCAAACTCCCGCGCCATACTGTGTTCAGTTGAGTTTATGACTATTTAGTGGCTAGAGAAATTGAAGTACTTAGGCGTACGCAAAAAAAAAAAAAGCTTGAAGCGCGATGAAATCCAGATTAGCATTGTGTGGCCGACGAGGGACCTACACGTTCAAAACTAAGGTTGCCTGAACCCTGGAAATGTATGGTGGACGTTAAAGTAGAGGGCGCAGCTTGAATATTTGGTATCTTAACTGTATACCAATTAGTATAATTTCCTTCTTTCATAGTTAAAATGGAGGAGTGTTTAATCGTGATGTTAAGAACTGATGGACGAATTTTACATGGAAGTTTGTATGAAATGTCATTTGAGGTAGGTCTGGCAGTTATACCACTGGAAGTCTCTCACATTTTGTATCAAGAGCAGAGGTTGGCAAACTTAAGAGCCGAAGGTTTGGGTTAGGCAAGTGTTTTGTTGCAGTATTTTGTAAGTGGAAATGTGTGATACGATTACGCATAATAAATTTCACTGCGCACCACAATAGTGCAACCGATGGTTTCAGTACAGAATATCAACATTCAAAACGGAGACTACCTTGTAAGTTTTGCCTTTTTCAGTCTATTCACCATCCAACCGGTAGAAGTCTTATAAGAAATAGACTGTACAGATCCTTTCCCACAAGGCTCACCTGTCTTAACAACCACATACTTCCAGTTTGAAGATAAATTTTACCAGCAAAAAGATGGTATGACAATAGGAAACTGCCCGTTTCCGGTGTTCAGTGACATTCACGGAGCACTGTGAGAAAAAAGCACTGGACACAGCAGACTACAAACCCGCTAAGTGGCTCGGATAGGTCAACGACACATTCATGGTATTACCACATGGGCCGGCAAAGTTACAGCAATTTCTCCGTGTCAACAGCATTATGGCTACCATAAAATTCACAATGGAAGTTGAAGCTAATGATAACTTCCAATCTTGGATGTTTTGGTTATGAAGCGGAGTTCAATCAATGAATATCCAAAAGAATTCGTTGGCTCTGTAATGAAGCCGTCGACAAGATATTCTTTTTTCAGACACAGTATACCAGGGCACTGTAGTCATTACGCATGTTAATGCACTTCAGAGAAACTCAGATGCATCGGGAGCGTTTCAATCTCAGAGCCATCTTCAAAAATAAACACACTCCGTACAACATTGATGAAAACTGGACCAGTTAGAGATGTCCAGCAGACGAAGCAGTGTGTGTATAGTATCCCACGTGATTGCGGTTGACCTTTAAAAATGCACATTAAAGAGCACAAATACAACCTGACACAGGATTCGCATGAAAAATAAAAAATAGCCCAACATGCATACGAAGAAGGTCACAAAATATGTTGGAATGAAGCGAAGCTCTTGCAGATTGATCGAAACACCATATACAAGAAAAACAAAGAATCCGACCACATATATCTGTTAGACCATCCGATCAGTCAACCCAGCTTGGATCTCTCTCCCATCTGAACCCCTGTTATCACAGCAAAAGTAAAAAAACTGCAGCTCCGTGAAATGTAGATTGAGTGGGAAGATTTGCTTTCCTTGTATTGGTACGGCAAGGTATGAGTCTTCTCTTCAGTGATGATTCCTATCCTTTTCTGTGGTGCAAGGCCCAATACCTGTAGATTGTTAAGGACAATGTTTTTTAGCTCTCGCATGTGGTGTGTGCTCTGATTGGCTTGTATACCTCATCTTGGTGCTGGCACCGGTGTCCAAAGATAGGGACTAGCTCTATCGATTTGGCCCAACCGAGCAGGTTTAACCTGAAGACGGAGACAGAATCGAGTCTCCGAAACGTTGTGTTTTAAAAATAAACACGAGTATGTTTTTAGATAAAGATGACTGTGGGTGATATCGAGAAACAATATACTTGCAACAGATAGTGCTGCTTGTAGTTTATGAAAAGCTTTTTATTTTTAGCTTACTTTCCTTATTGTTCATTGTAACGTAATTAAAACTTTCTTTAAACATGAGACTTCAAAAAATGAACTATACCACAAACTGTCACTGCCGAAAATCTTGGTGCATTGGATGCCAATCGATAGAAAGAATATTCTCGTGTATGGTATATTTTCTCATCTCTATCATCGTACAGCACAAAACTGGCTGGCAGAACATGCAGACTTGGGAGTAAGAGTAACGCCAAATCTGCCACTGGCAGCTTGTTGTGAAATGGCCTTACTTTCATTAGGGGCAGTAGCCCCAATATGCCTTCTTACACGATACTGGGAAAGGATTCTGTCTGAAAAAATGCAGTACCCTCTCTCAGCTAGCAGACTGTGGCAAAGCCTCATTGTCGAAGTACTATTTTAATACCATGAAGGGGCCTTTTCACTTACCCATGCAACCAAACTTAACAAAATGTAATTCCTGTATTTTCAACCTTTTCGTTATCGCGGCTATTAAAGTCAGTTAAATGATTGGGGAGTCGGTTACAAACACAGATTTATCCATTGAACTTCCTGTAATTGATAAATGCAATATACGAACTGATTTACAAAAATCGGGCCTAATTTTTCTCCCGAAAAAATGCTGTGGGGCCTAGCCGGCCAGCCTGCTGACGATACTTCGAACCACCAAGACGCCGTTGGGAAGACCAAGATCACTTGGGATTAATAGGAACGTGCCGTAACATCTAAACCTTGCAACTTCAGAGTGCATGTATGTCAGTGCCATATCCTCCCTGATGAAGGACAGAGTAGGGTCCCGCAACGCTGATTTTTAGCTCAATTTTGATGCTGATGATCGCCCGAGGACTTCAATTTACTTCTTCGTCTCGAAAGCTTCACATTTTCCATTTTCTAATTTTTTAATATAACATAATAATTTTAACCCACTCTAAATGTGCACAGCATTTTTCTTTCCACGTGATAGGGATTAATAATGAACTTGTAATATAAATGTACACAGTTTTATAGGAAATTAGATCATAGACTTAAGTACTAATTTTATATGCCTAATTGTTGCATGTTGAAACTTGTAGTAGTGGCGTCCGACAGAGTGTGAATCTTTGATTGCAGAAATTTCTCACAGAAATAGATGTTTGTATTGTAAATAGTGAAATTATGATTGGTATTATGTAAATGAGAGCATTTGGATGAAATTGTCACTTTTTTTTTTTTTGTCTTTCTATTTCATCACGTTTTCTGCAGAGCATGAAAGAGCGTCCTGTGTTGTGGTTATGTCTGTCTTTTGGTGACTTAATATCAGGGCATAAACTGATGGAAAAAATTTCTTCAAATTCCATATGGAGGACTTCCCTGAAAGTTATTTAGCAATTACGATTTTCAGCCGTATTGATCCATAATAAATCCTGCTTAGCATAAAACCTAAAAGTTTTCGATATACGAGGCTTTCAATAATTCGCATTTTATTTCGTGTTCTACATTTGGAGTAAACCCCTGCCAATGTTGCTTAGTATGTCCATAGTTCAGTTACTTTGGCTTTGGTACGATGGAGATGTAACAATATTAATGTGAATTGGGAAGGTGTTGGTAACCGTGGAGGATTTACATTTTTTAGCTTGATTCAGTTTGAGAAACAGAAAAATCACTACTCACGTCACAAAAAAGAACTCGCTGATACTGTATACCCTTGAATATGAAGGAGGAATGCTCTATTACTATGCAAAATTTTTTTTCTGCTTTGTGAACTGCGAATACGATATTACATCTGATGGATTTCTGAAGTTGATGAACATCACGAGGAAATGTTCGCCTGAACAATTCTGAGTTGGCTAATATTGTGAGAACTGGAGCTTGAATAATATTTCATATAAAAATATAAACGAACGCTTATTCCTTGAAGAAGGGGATATAGGTTTCTGTATTCCAAGCCAGCTACCTTCAAATTAACGTCTTCCAGGCTAAACAGAGAAGTTACAGGTTACAGAAATGGGTTTCCGTGTTTTCTTTGTGTGCGTTGAATAACGGGAATTCACTGAAGCAGCATGGGTCTTCGTCTATACAAACCCAAATTTATATCGCTCTGACACCATGCAAAGTAGGTTTGTGCGTTTATTGTGTGTTAATTAGGTAAGGGATAAACGATTTTATCAGTCGAAGAATTATGGGACTGTGGACTGGAAATGTTTTTGGTTGTATTATAGAAGGCTATACGAGAAGACAGCAACAAAGACACACATGGAGGAGAAAACAACATACAAAACTGCGATAGCCGCCAAACAATACAATGACGGAGTTCTAGGTATGTGATACAACAACAACAAAATGACGAAGTGCCTGAGAACACGGAAGACAAGCGGTCAGTACAGTGGTCTCCTCAACAACCAAAACTTTGCCTGATGATTGCACATGTGCGGCCGAAACATATTGCAAATTATAATAACATATATAAATTAATCTAAATTACTCGTATTTAATAGTCACTTTTAATTAAGAGAGCAGTCTTCTGGGATATGGCGCCGTGTAGGTGTTGTGTTAACCGACGTTTCGAAGGAACGTATCTTCTCCATCTTCAGGGTAGAAGAAAATCATTCTATTTACACCTGGTCACGCTGGTTCTTCGCTTGCGGATTTTCTTCTACCCTGATGATGGAGGCGATACGTGCCTCCGAAACGTCGGTTAACACAACATCTACACTACGTCATATCCCAGAAGACTACTTTCTTCATTGTCACCGCCGTGAAAACCTCAATCGTCACTTTTAGTGTATACGATATATACATGCAGTGTCTTAATGACATGACATTTAATAACATTTTAAAGTATTAAAACTACACTTTTAGTGAAGAACCCGTTTTAGGTGGGTTTTTTTTTCTTTATTTATTTTAAATATTGTTGCTTTATTGACAGTGTACATATAATTGAGTTATAGAAGGCTATATTTAAAGGAAAATTTCCCCGGGGCAAAGCGGCCGAGGCGTACAGGTGATCACTCACCTCTATCTAGTGCCGAGTTCAGCAGTGGTGGAGTTCTACCTCCCCCATATGTCTTCATGGCATAGTGCTTAATGAGTTAATGACAGGGACAGCTTTGCTTTTGCTTTACATGTAAAGGGTAGCCTGTCTGCGAAGTTTACGGTCGTCTGGGATGTGACGTCGCTAGTGTGCTATGTAAATATTTAGCATTTCTCAGTGTGCCACATGTTGATCATCCCAAGTCCGGACCGTATACCACCGAATGATAGGTTGGTAGATGAATGATGAAATTGAAATGATTTGGAAGGAACCAGCTGTGACCTAATCAAAATATTATCTTGTTTTTTTCTTTTGTAGACACCGAGGAAAATCAAGAAAACCTCAGTCAGGATAGCCAGTATCCTGGCCGGGATTCGAATCAGCACTTCCTCTATACAAATCTAGAGCATTGCCATTATACGAATCTGCTAAGTTGGAAAATATCAATTTTATTTGTACCTTTAATACTGTCTGGCATGAAAAGTAGTCCGAAGGTGAGGAAGAAGGAAAGTAGCAAAATATTAAACAGCCCGAACAGACAACTCTCTATAATGTGCAGGTACATGAAAGGGCAGCAGTTTACGTTGCAAACTGCATAATTTTAATTAAGCAATACAGGAAGCATGCTTCCCATGCGTCCCCATTCCCCCGTTCCTTGTCCCTCTGATGCAGGTAGAAAAGTTCCAGATATAGCAAACAAGAAATAACCCAGATATTAAGGGCCAATTTGAGACATATCAACTGAAAAAAGCTGATATTCTTTTTCCAAATACACCGCTCAGTCTATTACTGATGCGATCTTAAATTAGGTTCAATATAACAAATACCTTCTAGTGCATCCCGTCTTTAATTAATAAATAATTATAAAGCCTGACATGTTTCAGTCAGTTTCAGGGGTAACCAGTTGTAACAGGAAACTCTGTATGAACTGATTAGTATGCAAAGAAACTCTGCTCCGGAAAAATCGGGACTTTTTTCACAATACTATTCATCGCCTGCCTTAGGGTTATTGGGGAAGCGGAGAAGGAAGGAAAGTTTTGTGGATCTTAAGGCGAATTCCCAACCTGCGAAGCTCCTACTGATTTCGATGACTCCGTCCGTCCATCTGCACGCGTGAAATAACCCAAGAGTGTCTTGGGTGATTTTCATAAAATTTGATATTGGAGAATTTAACGAAAAATTAAATTTTCATGAAGATCAAAGAAGTTTAATGAACATTTTCCACGGAGACCTACATATATTTGAACGTATCTCGAGGATAACTTTATAATTACTCATCTGTGACAAGAAGATTTCTAACAAAAGTTTTGCAAATGTGAAACTTACTGTGTTCAGTACACTCTTTCTGCATGTATTGCGGGTTTAGGGAAACAGCAGTTACGTCATGTGTATGATTCTCAACTCGCATAATCAACAGTGGACTCATAAACTCTTCTTTCCCCAGTTCAAGAAGTCTCATTCGGAGACTAAAGGAATTGTTTGGCCCATCTTATTCTTGGACGTCCAATGTCCAGTCTCCCAATAACTAACCACGTGGTGCTGAGTGCTTCTTGAAAAGCCACCACTTGCTCGCATACTTAAAGAGTTTCCCAACATTTTATGAAACCCGAAAATTTATTGCCGTGTTCACAAGAGTCCGCCACTGGTTCCTATCCTGAGCCAGATTAATTCAGACCCTACCATCCAATTTTATTTCTCTAAGCTCTATTTTAATATTACCCTTCGACTTACATCTGTGGCTTCCTAATAGTCTCTTTCCTTTTGGCTTTCTCACCAAAATCCTGTATGCATTCCTCTTCTCCCAATGCATATCACATGCCCTGCCCATCTCATCCTCCTTTCCTTGGTCATTCTAATTATACTTGGAGAAGAGTACAAGTTATGAAGCTCCTCATTATGCAGTTTTCTCCAACATCGCGTAACTTCATCTCTCTTCGGTCCAAATATTGTCCTCAGCATCCTGTTCTCAAACACCCTCAGTCCACGTTCTTCCCTTAATGACAAAGACTAAGTTTCAAACCCGTACAATACTACAGATCAAATTATAGTTTCATATGTTACTTGTTACTGATTTTAGACAAAGAGCCGGGGTAGCGTGATCTGTATAGCAACGACTAAGGGGTCGGAGTTCGAGTTCCGGTAGGGTCAAGAATTTTCTCCAAATCATCCAAATCTGCTCTGTTTTCCACCCAATCTCCTACCCAATGGGTACCGGTGGCTCTTTCCCCGGGGGTAAAGCTGCCGGAGCGTGAAGCTGACTACTCACCTGCAGCTAGTGCCGAGGTCAAGTAAATGTAGATCTATACATCCACTCCCCCATACGCCTTCGTGGCGTAGTGCTTAAATTCGTTGAGCACAGGGACAACTTTACCTTTTTACACATTTTAGACAGCAGACGAGAAGACAAAAGTTTTCGGACTGAATGGTAGCAAGCCTTACCCGAATTCATTCTCCTCCTAATTTCCTTATGAATGCAAATTTTGACTTGTTACTCTCATTCCAAGATATTTTAACTGTGCCACATTTCCGTTATGATTTCACCCTGCATTTTGGTGACGAGACTTTACCCTATAGGTCTACTCCGTTTTCTCTGCCCGTCTTCCAATAAAGAGAACTCTGTGGCCTGTAGTCCGCAAGCCAACCATACCGACCGAGCTTGTCGGCAAAATTAGTGCCAACTTTTGCAGATAGAAGGTGTCGCGTGGTCAGTGCAACGGATCCCCACGGCCGTTGATAAAAATGTGCTTGCCATGGTAAGCGTCCGGGGTGTGGGGGTGGGACAGCCTCCTTAGAAAGGCTTGCGTCTCTTCGGCAATCCGCTCTGCTCATAATTGTTTTCTTATAGCATCATCATCATTCGCAAAACAGTCCTTTTTAAGTCATGGCCTTCCTTAGAAGAAGATTGTCATATTGAACAGAATTTTCACTTCTTTCGAATTCGTAATAGTATTTTTTTTTTTTTTTTTACAGAGCAAGGTCATCAGCCTTATGTCCAACACCCAACCTGGAGGGCCAGGTGTCTGTATTTATGTCGCGCAGTGACAGGGTGGCTCATATATACTCCCAGGTACCGGATTTTCTTTTCGTTACCGTTTACGACTCGCAGGGCTACGGTGGAGATATTCTAATTTTGGGTATCGATTGCTCGCAGCTGTTCGTGCGCGGAAAACTCGTTCGCTTGTTTACCGTGTTCGTGTCCAGCATCAAAGCGCGGCAGCCGCGTGCGGCTGTTGATCAACGCAGTTCCTCAGTTCTCGCGAGATCACCATGAACACTGCACGTGCAGCGGCTGCCTTTATCATCATGTTCAACATTATCGAAGGAAAGAGAGCCCGAGTGCGTTGCTGGATGAAGGAACTGTATCGGCAGTGAATGTAATATGGAAACAGACTTATGCGAGAAATGGCATTTGAATTAGTGTAAGATACAGTTAAAAGTTTTACGCATACTAGCAATTTAATAAATATGTTCGTACCAGAACCGGTTATGTGAGACTTCTTAATTCGGAACTTTTCTCTTCCGTATGTAGCCATTAAAGTTATAATCTTTCTTACATCCTGAACTGGCATTTCAATTCGTCACCTTATGTCCTTCCATACGACGTTGTTGTATATATTTTTGTTATGGTAATTAGCACTTTTTGAGTTCTAAAATACCTCTTTCGATTTATAAAGCTGCATGAGAGCTAGACACTTTGCATTCTCCATTTTTCCACGAAAGAAACACCGGAACGCCGCAAGACCGCCTCAACTGAAAGAGCACAGCGCACTGAAATCCCCTTGCCGCGGGACAAAGAACCGCTCCGATTTGGCACGACACGCGCCAAGTTCGCGCGCGGTAACGTGGTATCTACTTTGCGAGGCAAAGCAACGAACATTGCCTCGCGCGGCAGCCTCACGCAATGGATACCCGGCTTAAACCGCCTCCACACGGGGGTTTGCGATACTTCTGCTCACATGCAGAGCGAACATACATGCGGTCGCAGTTAGAACAAAGAAAAATCCCTACACAGAAAAGGGCTCCAGTGCAATTTCATTGTACTAAAATAATTCTTTTCATTTAGTGCTCCATCACAATACAGCGGGATAACATAGCTGGTGTTCGATTGCCTTCAGGTGCAAGAGATTTTGTCTGTATTCCACAGAGTCCAGACCGGCTCTTGAGTCCGTCCAGTCTCTTATACAGTAGTTACCCTGGGTCTTTCCCCGGGCGTGAAGCTCGGTATTCCCATCTCAAGGATGGTGGGACTATACCTCCACTCCCCCATAAGTCTTCACGGCCTGGTACTTACTTAATGAGCCCAGGGACACATTTACTTTCATCATTCTATGGGCTGGACAATCGAGGAATCGGGGTTCAATTTCCTGACAGGAACAAGAGATTCTTCTCCATAATGTCCTGACCGGCTCTGGGGTCCACCCAGCCTCCTGTATAATGAGTACCCGGTGCTGTTGCCTCGGTGGTAAAGCGGCCGGAATATGAAGCCCAACACTTCACTCCATCTAGTGCTGAGGTCAAGAACGCTGAAGCTATACCTCCACTCCCCCATACGTCTTCATGGTGTGGTGCTTAATTAATTAAGACCAGGGATAGCTTAACTCATAGTTTTGACTTCTCACCAGTTTGAATAAGCAACAGTTAACAGTCAGTACTTCTTCTTCTTATACTTCTCCTCCTCCTCCTCTCCCTTCTTCTTCTTCTTCTTCTTCTTCTTCATCTTCTTTTCCTCCCGCTTGGAGCATATGGCGTCCGTGAAACGCTTCGTTTCACCTCAGTTTCTTAATCTAAGACAGTCGGCACGACTCCTTGGACGAGGGATCTGCCCGTCGCAGGGCCGCTACCTAACCCAAATAGACATCCATGCCTCGAGTGGGATTCGAACCCAGAATCCCAGTGTTCGAGCGGGCGAAGACATTTCCTGCCTTAGACGGCGTGGCTACTCTGATCGGCTAAAAGTGAATATCTGGATGTAAATTTAATGTTTATTGTTAGGAAAGACTTCATCATAGTCTTAAATATCTCATGCAGAATTCCTTCTGCCGTTGAATGCGCGCTGTTCACTTTTACAGAATCTGAGGTTGTCACAGCGGTGCTTATGAAGCATATCATCTTTTGGGATATAACGCCGTGTAGTCAACTGACGTTTCGTAGGAACATATCGCCTCCATCTTCAGGGTCGAAGAATAAGTCCAGCAAGAAACCGGAGTAAATCAGGTGTCAAGCAGTTTCGACCCTGAAGATGGAGGCGTTATGTTTTTTCGAAAGTCTGTTAACTCTCAACGGACTACATGGCGTTAAATCCCAGAGAATAGTACTCTTTCACAGTGTTGTTCAGCGGAACTGCCTCACAAAGTAGCCTAGGCTCAGTTGACTTTCTGTGCAATGAACTGTTAACAAAGAAAATGGCGCGTTTGGGAGAAGTAATTCAGATCTCATCATGTCACAGATGTTTGGTTCCCGCGGTCCAGTATTCATCGTCGGTGCGTGACGTCATGAAAGCCACGTTCACCTGCGTCGTCACGACATCATTATCTTATGCCTGAGATTTATCAGCAACCAAGATTTAATAATTACCCTCCACGTTTCGACTTTGCTCGTATCTGTCAGTTGAATTTTTATCATCACATCTGTCCCTTTTTAATCATACCGCCAATGGGATGGTAATTCATATACGGTAGGAAATGATGTAGGGTTTGACCTCTCTTTACTTTGAAATGTAGGGAGCCGGGGTAGCGTAGTCGGCATAGCGACTGGCTACGGGCTGGACGACCGAGGGGTCGGAGTTCGAGTCCCTATAAGGTCAAGAATTTTCTCTTCATCATGTCGTCCAGACCGGCTCTGGGGTCCACCCAACCTCCTATCAAATGGGTACCGTGAGCTCTTTCCCAGGGGGAAAAGCGGCCGGGGCGTGAAGCTGACCACTCACCTCCAACTATTGCCGAGGTCAAGAAAATTTGGACCTATACAGCCACTTCGCCATACGCCTTCATGGCGTAGTGTTTAATTGGTTAAGCACGGGGACAACTTTAACTTTTACTTTAATTTGAAATGTAAAGGCCATGTTTGGTAGTAATACAGAAGACATACAGAGGCCATTATACTCTCCTTTAACGAAGAAAAGGCGAGGTAATTACGTACGTCCACCTGCGTGTACTGTACAAGCTGAAAACATCAGCATAAACTTTCGACAGCTGTTATTCGTTCTGGTACACTCGGTGCAAAATATCTCCGAGCTTCAGCTGCGTCACAGAAAGAGGGGAAAACAAAGGCAAAGGGAAAGGGGATTACAGGGATTTGAATGGGTTCTTTCCGCATGCGCGTCATCTGGCTACATCCGCAGAGTGATGCTGAACAGCAGGAAGTCTACCGCTTCCAGTTTTACCCACCATCTTTGTCATGGAGGATATCAGAACAAACATCAAAACGACGGGAGTGGTTGCACCGAGAGAGACAGAGAAATATTCGCGAATCTTGAAAGCTAAGTTCTTGGCATTCTTTTAGCAAACCCTGGCCTTTTGTTTAGACCGCCTCTGTGGCCTAATGGTCAGAGTTCCTGGCTACAGATCCAGAGGTCCTGGTTCGATTCTCGGCGCAACCAGATTTTCTGAGAAGTAGTGGATCTGGAAGGGGGTCCACTCAGCCTGGTGAGGATAATTCAGGCGATACTTTAATGGAAAAGTAGAGGCTCCGGTCTAGAAAACCGAGATTAACCTCCGTGGAGATCCGTTGCGCTGACCACGCGACGCCCTCGATCCGCAAACGTTGGCACTAACTTCGCCGACTAGCGGCGGTCGCTCGGTCGGTATAGTTCGCTTGCGAACTAAAGGCCATGGCGTTTAGTTTAGTTATGACACCTTAAAATGCACATGGTAACACGAGACTACTAATGGACCGTATCTTGAGTTAGTTTTCCCGTTCCAAACTTCACACTCTATGTATCTGAGATTCATTTTAATAATTTCCTTCCATCTGCGTTTATATCTCCAAAATGGTCTCTTCGCTGTAGTTTCCAGACATTTTCCCCGCGTTTATTATCTGACGCCTGCTCTGTACCAGTCTGCGGCAAATTGCTCCTGGGCCTCGCCAGCACAGTCATTCCTAGTTCCGAGTCCCGCGGGACTGTCTCACGACACTGCATCCCAGTCCATCTCATTCTCTTCAGTTAAGTAGTTTTAGTAATAACGTGAAGTTTTCTGTTTTCCTTTATTGCTTAGGTGATACCAACAAATCGTCCAAGTCCGAGGCAGTATACGCCAGGTTTTCTTAACTCCTAAGGAGGAGAACCTGCCCGCGACTGCGCATTAAATGCACTCTCAGCTACCCTTTACGTCTGCGAGCGGTATGCTTATCCGCGAGGACGCGCGGTGACAAGGAGCAAATTCCTGGACACCGCCGAGAGCGGACCCAGAACATTTGCTCACAAACACATTCGAGCCATTTACGACTATTTCTTCTATCGTCCTGCAGTGTTCTGGATATAAAAATATGTTTGTTTGTTTTTTTCATTGTGGTTTATTTCCTCTTCATATTGATCCTATGTGTTTACTCTTTCGCAGGAAGAGGAAATGCTCTCGTTTCAGCGACAGTGGTTTCGAGAGTTTCTCCCATACTGCGAGAAATGGTAGCGTTTCTCTTTTTTACAAAATTTTTCCAGTAAGCAGCATTTCTGAAGGACGATTTGCTGGAAATTATCGGGGGTTAATTTTTGGACAGAAAATGTTTGAAGCACGAATTCATTCTAAATAACGCTTAAAATTCAGCTCTTTCCTCACAGAAAACACACATCGCTCGTGATACCGTGTAATTTGGTATAAATTCAACTACTTTTAGGAGGGTCATGCGGCCTACACCTTCAGGATCTAAGAGTAAGCCAAACAACCAAGAAATAGCAAAGAGCACACTTAATTTATTCCTGAAAATGGAGGCAAAACGTTCATCCTATACGTCAGCAAACCTCTACCAGACGACACTGCGTCACATCTCACAGTATACTAATTTTCCTTTTAAGATGCTTTTTTTTCTCGTTCGCAATGAAGAACCCTGATCTAGTTAAAGATTTTTCTTTCTTAAATCACCTCTCAAATGTGTTCATAGTTTCTATTTCTGTAAAGCAAAATAAGCCGGTCACTTGTCACAGAGACTAAACCTTCCTTCTGTATACATAAAAAGTTTCTGTACGCGTGAGGTTTGTAATTGTCATTACGTAATTTAAGGTTAACATAGTCACGAATTTTACGACGGGCTGATCCCCCTTCCAAGGGGTCATATCGACTGTGTATAAGATAAATAAACTGAAAAAGCAGCCAATGCCCAACAAAGGGCTGTAGAATAATATTAATAATAATAATAATAATAATAATAATAATAGCAACAACAACAACCACGAATATTTCAGCGTGGATACTTACGAACATAAGTTATGTAGTAGGTTACAAACGAATTAGAAGTGTTTTGTTTCTGCGTATCACGTCTGTTATGTGAATATTGACAGTATGTAGATGTGGATATATGAAGTTTAGTATACTGTATAAAGGATATGGTTTTCAATTAAGTATTTGTGCATGTTATTCATGGGAGATGACGATAAACGAGGGTCTCAACACAATATCTGATAACACGTAGGACTCCAAAGAAATACGGAAGGAAGCAGTACAAACAAACTCCGTGGTTTTAGTCACAGTACAAAAAAAATTATAAGACTCCAAGTGACTTCTGAATCGATGTTGCACTTGTCTCGTTCTGAAATTATTTCCGAAACGTATGCACGGATTTCTTCCTGTAAAACAAGAAAATAAGCCTGTTACTTGCTCTTACACACACTCACTCACTTCATTTCAGGGAATGTTTTAGATAACATAAATGGTTTAGTTACTCGTCTGTCTTTTGTGTATTCCCTAACAGTCTCCCGTTGCTGTAACTTTGCTCTAATATCTTATCGCGTGACATTCACCATTAGTGTTTCAGTGGCAAAAGAAACAGACGTGTGTTTAAAAGTGTTTCTGTAAACGGCATGCTGTCACGATAAGGGCTCTCTCTATTCAACGTTATGCAACATTCACGTTATTTCAACATTATTAAACAGAGCAGGCTGGCAAACCAATAACGCTGCAAACGGCTCCTTTCGAATTTCGGCTGGAACAGTGGATATCCTGACGTAACTTCCCGAAACCCTCCAAGTAAATACATCTTTAGATCACGGCAGCTTCAGTGGAAATCATTTCAGATTCGCCATTCTTTCCCGCCCCCCTCTTCGCTCCCACTTTGGAGCATAGAGATGATCTCTCAGTTTCATCGATCATTTTCTACAGACCGTAGGACTCTTGGACGGGTGATCAGCTCGTCGCAAGGCCTCTACCTAAACACAGAATAAACACATACACACACTAAACATCCATGCACTGTGTGGGATCCGAACCCACGATCCCGGCTTCCGAGCGAACGAAGACAGCGCATGCCCGTCATTCATTAATCTTCCTAAAATTAACGCTAGTTAGAGATAGCATCGCGAAATAATTAAAAATATAGATGAAAGGTAAAGCTATCCCTGTAACAGACCGTAGAGACTCATAGAGTTGTGAGACGCCAAGGCCCCCGGAATGTCGCGGCTTCGATTCCCGATGTCACTGGATTTCAATTTACCTAATCCTTCCATCTGTACTATGTCCCTGGTGTCGACTTAGCGTCTAACAGAAATGAGTACAATGAATCTTCCTGGGGGTAAAGGGCGGCCGGTGCGTAAGGCTGACAAACTCACCGCTATCTTTGAGCCGATTGTCTAGAGAAAATGTGGGAGCCTCGACGTCTCACAACCCTATGGGCCTCCACGGCCTGTTACAGGGATAGCTAGCTTCTACCTTACCTTTTAAGAAATATCTTCATGGTATGCATCCTGTCGTGTGTCACACAATAGCGTTAATAGGACCATCTACACAACAATAATATCCACAGACAATATGAATTCGATACTAACGTATCAATATTCGTTTATTGGGCAAAGGCATTCGCTGCATGTTTCGACCTTCACGAGGTCATCATCAGGCCAATCTATAAGAATTCGATCTAAGTTCTTGAATTCCGTTTCGTAATATGGATCCATATTTTACAATATTTTAGCATTTGAATAGCGAATACACACAAATACGCACAAATATTCTCTGACGAATATGCAGTTTTTAATTCCGTTTAAGAATTTAAAACTTATATATATATATATATATATAGTTTAGGTTTAATATTAATTATTATTAATTTAGTTTCAGCCTTAAATACAAAATTTAATATTTAATATTACTTAAATTATAGTTTGATTTTTAAGAATCGGTCTTAGATAACCTTAAAACTAAGAGTTTTTTGGTTCATCGTTTTTTTTTGTGGCCGTAGTTATTAGGCTTGTTAACAGATGATGGAAGGTGTACTAGTGAAATTAAATCCAGGATTACCATGGCAAAACCTGCATTTAGCAAGAAGAAGAGGCATCTTTTTACCAGCAAATTGGACTTAAATTTGAGGAAGAAACTAGTGAAATGCTACATTTGGAGCATAGCTCTGTATGGGGCTGAAACATGGACACTTAGGNAAGGAAAGATAGAGGGGCGGATAGAAATGACAAGAAGACGTAAGAAGATGCTGGATGACCTTGGGGACAGAAGAGGATACTGTCATTTGAAGGAGAAAGCTCTAGATCGCATTAAGTGGAGGAATTGTTTTGGAAGAGACTGTGGACCTGTCGTCTGACAGATTACTGATGATGAGTTATTAGGCGCTAGGGCGTACGTCGACGCAACGTGAGGGGACCCTTCTCGGAATCTCTGTCACGTTGTGTCTTGTAGTGGTCTCCTAAGTGTTTTTCTTTGTGTCACTCCCAGCTAGTTTTGTTTTCCATGTATGAAGAGTTTAGACAGTGCTCCAACGTGAACAGCACAACAGGGCTCCCATCGCATTCAACATTACATACAAGCATTATAAAGCACCAAGCCATGAAGACGTATGGAGGAGTGAAGGTATAGCTCCACCATTCTTGACCTCGGCATTAGATGGAAGTGAGTGGTAAGCATGGCGTCCCTCCCGCTTTACACAGTTCCCAGTGCCCGTTGTATAAGAGACTGGCTAAGCCCCAGAACCAGTCTGGACGTACGGATAAACATCTCTTCCTCGGACCCCGAATATTCGGCCATCCAGCCCATGGCCTATTCGCTGTACTGACTGAGCTATCCCAGTCTACATATGAGTCTCGCGGGGAACATTCAAGTACTCTTTCGTTGCTCATCACCGGCTCCGTCCCTGGACTGGCTGTCACGTGTCGTGGAGTCGCTGCTACTGGTGCTGTGATGCTGATGATAATGGTGATGGCTAATGGTTGTGGCGACTGATGTTGAGGTAACTGAATCAGCAGAAGCTGCTGCGGTCGAAGGTGATAGATCTTTGTAGAAACAGAGGCCGCAGAATCCGGCAGCCGGATATGAAGGCGGGAAGTTTGTTAGACCACTTGCCAGAGCCAGATTTCTGAAACGAATAAAACTATAAATATAAATGCCGGAACTTCAGTTCTTCACAGCTGTCATCAATACCTCCAGGCAAATGCTAGGATAATACATTATATTTCAGCATCCTTTTGCACTGTGAGTTTTGTGTCCGACTATGGTGGCAGACCAACAGACAACAGAACTCCTACCCCAGCAAGAATATTCCAATCAGCCACAACCAACAAACAAACAAACAAAAATCAACCACGTGCAACCGAAGGACACTTAATAAAACTGATGGTAAATAACATAACAAAAATAACCAGAAGCAACTACAATAGAAGGAAAGAAAGCCATATTATAGCG
Source organism: Cryptotermes secundus (assembly GCF_002891405.2). NCBI lineage: Eukaryota > Metazoa > Arthropoda > Insecta > Blattodea > Kalotermitidae > Cryptotermes > Cryptotermes secundus. The sequence goes on along the minus strand of NW_019727108.1, from coordinate 250,541 downwards.
AGCAGCAGAATCCTGTACTCTGAAGATCGCCAGTTAGGCCGAAACATGTAGTGTCCAATAAAGGAATACGAAGAAGGAATAGTGGAGGACGTTGCACATAGATGGCACAAAAACTTCTAAGTCGAATGCTGGGACATTACCTCTGTTAGTCCCCCACCCACTGCTTCCTTCCTAATCCTTTCTAATTCATTATTCACCGACCCTATCATTCAACGCTGTATAGTCTTAAATACTGACAACGCCATGAAACTGGAGAAAGTGGTAGACAGGAACCCCGAGCGCTTAAATTGACAGACACCGGATGCCAGCGCAAGTCAGCAGACAACCGAGGCCATGCCAGTTGAATTACGCGGTTATTTGGTCGCATTTATCGGCCACGACAGAATAATAAATATAATCATTCCCATCTTTTCAGGTGTTCGTATTTGCCTTTCTGTAATTACAATTAAAATAAAATTAGTATTTTTGTTGTACATGTACGTGTACAGCTATCCCTGTAACAGGTCGTGGAGGGCCATAGGGTTGTGAGAAGTCGAGGCTCCAAAATTCTCTAGAAAATCGGCTCACAGATGGTGGTAAGGTTGTCAGCCTCGCGCGCCGGCCTCCCTTTACCCCCCAGGAAGATTCCTGGCACCCATTTCTGTTAGAGGCTGAGTCGACCCCAGGGCCATAGTACGACTGGCAGGATTAGGTCAATTAAAAAAAAAATCCATCTCATTAGGACTCGAACCCGCCACCTTTCGGCTTGTAGCATATTGCCTCGACCAACTACGCTACCGCGTGCCCGCTAACCTTCCAGTAGCATAATGTAAATAGTTATTGAGAATGCGGTATTTGACTCCTCGCTGGTATTAAGTCTGTACGACTCTTGGGTCCCTGAGAATTTGCATATACAAGAATGTCAACAAACACTGATACCCTCGGATAATCGTGTCACAATACTCTCGTAATAACATAAAAGCACGCCATGATATTCTGTATGAGCTGCTCCCCATCCTTGTTAACGTGTCTCTCTTTGTGTAATCTTACAACATTTATCTAAATCACCCATCCATTCGAACATAAAACGAAGAAAACAATGAAGTTCCTCTACATCTAATTGTAAAACATAATGTTATGAACCTTGTGAACATGCTAGATTATCAGTTGAAATTATTGCATTTTCACTCCTGGACAGTTAATTGTCCCACCATGTATGTTGAAGTTGATATGAGAAAATTAAGTGAGAACATTTTCCATTCCCCTTTAATCGCTACTGTTAGGGTGTAGTAATTAATTTTTTTCACTATTTGCATTGATTTTTTGTCATTTTCGTGATCACTGGTCGTCAACTTATTTGTTCCTGTCATGTTTTCGGAGCCACATTGTCGGAAATTAAAATAAGTTTGTTAATCCAGAATTCCGTGTTTTTCGTGGAGAGTAATATTTTCATTTACAAGATATTGGTAATTATTTTTCCAGGTGTTCTCTATTTATGTGTGCTTCACACGAAGGGCGTAGGTTGAACGCACAGTAAAGAGTTCTAGTGTTTTATTTCAGAAACTACTGAAAGAATTTCGAAGATATTTGGTATTTTTTTGGAGTGGGTTACATCAGTGGTTCACGAATACAGACTTATTCTATGTCTTCCATTCGTGTTGTATATGCGTTGATGGGCGCTACCATGATCCTTAGGTTTGGTGGAGGGGATAGAAAATTTCCTTATAAATCTTATGTTTAAAACTATTTTTACTGATCGCCCCAGAGTATTCAGTATAGGATAGTATTTAAAAATACTTGTAACTATTGGCGTTATAATTTGATAGTTGTCCTTTCTTATTTTTTCAGTTTTTAATTCATGGGATGGAGGGGGTAAATACCTCGCTTGTCCCTTTCAATCCCCTTCCTCCCGCAATTTCTCATATGTGTGTTGGCGCACATTTGCTTAACTTTTTGCTTAAATTAAGCACATGATGGAGAAGTGTCTTTTCACATGTTTTCATCTCTGAAACTGCTTGACAGATTTCGGGGATCGTATATAACAATTTCGGAACGGCGAATTTAATTTTATTTCATATCTGTTCAATATAATCATTATTTTACATGAAACTCAAATAGAATTTGTCAGTTCTTGAAAACTTGTCCTGAATTAACTTGGAACCAGAAACAGGAAGTCACATCAACATCTAACTTGGAACTGGTTTTCTGCTATAACAGGAAGCCCTTCACGCGATCGTTTGGTTGCTAAGCCACGTTACCTTAATGGCTTAATTTGCAGGAGCAGTCTCTAAGGTGTAACTTCTGGTATGTGCATGTTCGTAGACTCTCGGTTTCGTACATCGTCACTTTTACAGATGTTACTTCTACGACATTTTTTTCGAACTTGTGAGGTCATCATGAGGTAGATACTTTCACGTAATCGCTGCAATGTATTGCCTTTTCTAGTTCATTATCCTAAAGATTTTGTTAAACCAGTTTTCGTTAAAATTAGTTAAAATTTATCTCCTCTTTCAACTGGTAGTCCGTATTTACAGCACTCCGTTTTTTTCTTATTTATTTAAACTGCAAATGGGTTTTCACCCAGTGACAGAGGTACTACGACACACAAATAACACCACACTCAAACAAAACACATCACACAAACAATAAATGACACACTACACACAATGAATACAATGTAAATACAATTACAACTCCAATTAAATAAATTAATATTAATAAAAAATAAGTCATGTTGTATAGAGCGGTTGTTTTGTGTATGAGATCTTTATAAGGCCGAACATATCGTAGACGTGACAACGTAACACACTTACAGTCTACTGGCACGATAAGAGGTTGAACATTCAAGGCTACCCCTGCAAATTAAATTGTTGGCCAGCGCAACACGATTCTGACATGTAATATTTTGAATTACATGAAGTATTTTGCATTAACATGAAATCATATAACCGAGCAGGTTTGAGTGTTGATAACGCTCCACATATTGTAGCATGTAGAACCGTTGTATGCAACGACCGCGAGATGGGCGGATGTAACCCAGGGCCGTTTCTGGGTTACGGCTTCCTAAACACGCAGCAACAGACAGGAACGCAAAACTATAAGAGCTGTGTTTTATATGTAGTCAGCGCCGAGTTATTATAAGCACGGGACAAGGTTAGACCCAGTCAGTTCAAATGACCAAGCTGCCGTTGTAGCATAAAATACGTAAAGTAGGCATGATCTGCTCTGTAAAGCCTGTACTGACAGAGGAGTTGAGTGTACTGCAAAAGGAAGAATTTTCAGTAACATGTTATATGTTCGAAATATACACTTGACGAAAAGGTAAACATATTCATGAGAAACAAATCCATTTTCTCGTCGGAGAATATATTATATGAGGGCTATTACCGCAAGAGTTCAATTGGGAAAAAAATCTCTGGTCGTGGTCCTCAAGGGACCTGGCGCCAAGACGAACTGATTGGCGGTAAATCGCCAGTCGTAAAGTAACTCTGACTCTGGCTCTTACTCTTTGGCCCAGTCAGTTCTGTATGAGAGTCTGTGAAGAAAGAACTTGAGCCTGGAAGCAGAGGAATAGTCATTGTTGGAGCCGTTGTAAGGAGACGTCTAGTAACAGACTGAGGGCACTAGACTGTATGCTCTAGCGAACTTTGGAGTGTAGAAGTAGCGCTAGTGCTATAGTTATTTGTAGTTACGGCCTGAAGTGTGCACTAAGTCTATTCACCAATCCAAATCCCGTCTATAGTCACCCCTACACGTGACAGTATATATTCGGGATGTGTTCGATTTGAATGTCGGCCGGAACAGCGATCATCATGACTGAGATTTATGTGGTTTTATTCAGACACTACAGGGAAATGCGTAGTGTCTCAAATTAGGCCGCGACCGCTTCCTTCCAAATCATTTCCTTTCGACCATGTATAATGTGCGATACTGACATCGTCTTAAAATAAACAACAAATCAAAATCATGTACTTACTGGGTGTAATGCCCACTTTTGAAATAATAACCTCACTTAGATTTCATTAACGGAACTTTATTGGTATGGGCCACAGAATAATAAGCATTACTGTAACAAATCAAATTATCCATTGCTTCAAAACATCTGTTGTCCTATTCAAAGGCATTCGTGTATGTAAGTAGTTAAACATGGCTACACCACAATAGGGGAGGGAAGCTCCCACTTAAAATGATTAACGAGGTGGGTATTAGCACGCCTGTATTGCTACATTTGATAGGCGATCATCCTGCGTTTGTCGCGCATGCGAAGTAGCCATTGTGCCAGGCTAGGGACCTACCACATGTAGGTTATACACGATGGGCTTTTGGGAGAAACAATTGCTATCCGCCTAAGCGTGACATGCTTCAATGGTCCAGGACATGCTATTATTTGGACCAGGGTTAGATAAATGATGGTCCTCAGGATGGAGACGGCCCGTAGAATAATATTTATAAATACTGTTTTTGTAAAACGCTGCTGGTTTTGGCGCTTATGAGCGACATCATAACTTTTTTCAGATCTGAGAGGGGAGGATTTCTTAGAAACTTACGTTTAAATCGTTGAGGACTATCTTTACTGATCGTCCTAGAGTATTCAGGATAAAATATACACTTAAAAAACTATTTTAATTTTTGGTAATAATTTCGATTTGTGCTAAAAATGCTGGGAGAAGGGAGATGCCAAACTTGGATCTCTCCCTGCCCCCGCCTACGCTATTGAGTAGTAATGGAGGCAGGAAGAGTGAATTGCGCCGAGACAAGATCCTGAAAATATCTCTCTTCCTCTATCATTTGTGTCTTCTACTGAGCAGTGCGTCCCTTAAGTTCGCCGAACTTCATCAGCTAGAGCGGAGACTTGCTATAAGCTTGAGCCAACTTTGCTACATACTCTCATACACGTAATATACAGAACAAAACCATAACATGAAGATCTTATGAAAATTTGGAAAGTTCAAATATTTGGGAACGATGGTAACAAATCAAAACTTGATTCGTGAGGAAATTGAGGGCAGATAAAATTGGTTAATGCTTGCTACCATTCAGTTCGAAATCTTTTACGTATATTCTCGTCTACTGCCGAAAACTAGAAACATAAAAATTTGAAGTAGAAAATTATGAAATTGATTTGTTTCATTTTTGGTCCGTCACACTAACAGTTTTCTTTTATAATTGTAAAAAATTATGATTTTGCCTATGGTTTTGTATGGGTGTGAACCTTGATTTCTAGCATAAAGGGGAAATCGTAGACTAAGGGTTATTTTTATGACGTCATCAACCGTTGCACTCTATAGTATATATGTAACATTAGGATTAAATTCCGTCAAATGCAACAATACTAATGTTTTAACCCTTGCAAGGCAACACATGCACGCTACATGTGGTGCATTTCCTTGCAAGTATTTGTTGTCCTCTGATAATGGCCATCATTGGCCGAAATATGTGAAGTCTCTCTTTTCTTATTAAAAATCACTGTTGCATTTGATAGCATTTAATCATAATTTTACTTATAGATTAAGGGTGTTTGAGAACAGGGTGATGAGGAGAATATCGTATTACGCAGTTTTTAGTTGTGATTATTAGTGAATACACCTTAAAAATATAAACCATANTCTCTTTGCTTGCAGATTCTTATATATATTTTTCCTACCCTGAAGATGGAGGCGATACGTTCCTCCGAAACGTCGGTTAACACCACATATACACGGTGCCAAATCCCAGAAGACTGCTTTCTTCGTAGTCACCGCCGTGAAAGCCTCAAATCTTACATAAATTCAAGTAGCTTAGCTTATGATTTATGGAATTTTCCTGATGCTCTGTAAAAGTCGAAATATGTGGCATACATCTGCTCAACATTAAAACGAATAAGAGACACAATAACATCTATTTTGTCTCTACCGTGAAGATAGCCTTCTTCACGATGTTTCGACAGCCCAGTTAATATAACTATTGAATACACAACAGGATGCAGTCCGTAACGTTTAGATATCTATAAGCTGAGCCATAGAGACGATACCTGTGAGGAGCCACGTAATGTTACATGAAAATAAAATGATCGCTAACATATCATCAGCAACACTATTTCATGTTCTGTCACGTGTTCAACGGGTTTTTTTCCAGTGGCTCTTCCAGCCCATTCAGGGGCCAGACGGTAGGACTTCTTGGACGAGTGATCAGCCCGTCGCAAGGCCGCTACCTACACAGGACAACACATACACACACCAAACATCCACGCCTAGAGTAGGATGCGAACCCACGATCCCAGCGTTCGAGCCAGCAAAGACAGTTCATGCCTCAGACCGCGCGGCTGCTGTGACCGGCATTCAACTTTTAATACCATTTTCAATTACAGATTTTACCAAAGCAGCCACACATCGCATCGGCAGTTATTCCTGAAGCCTGAATAATTTTCGAAATGCACGAATCTTTGAAGAGCCGGGGTAGCGCAGTCGAGACCGAGGAGTCGGAGTTCGAGTCGCGGTAGGGTCAAGAATTTTCTCTTCTCCAGATGGTCCATACCGGCTCGGAGTCAACCAGCCTCCTATCCAATGGGTACCGGAGAATCTTTCCCCGGGGATAAGCGGCAGGGACGTGAAACTGACCACTCACCTCCAACTAGTACTGAGGTCAACAAAATGTGGATCTATACATCAACTCCACCATACGTCTTCATGGAGTAGTGCTTAGTTAGTTAAGCACAGGGAAAATTTCATCTTTATGTTTTTTAAATAAATAGAAATGAAAAGGAAAGAATGTAAGATTTGAGGCTTTCACGGCGGTCACTATGAAGAAAGCAGTCTTCTGGGATTTGGCACCGTGTATATGTGGTGTTAACCGACGTTTCGGAGGAACGTATCGCCTCCATCTTCAGGGTAGAAGAAAAAATATAAGAAAACTGCAAGCGAAGAGGCCGTGAGAAACGGTAAAAGCACAGTCTGATTTTACCGTTTCTCACGGTCTCTTCGCTTGTAGATTTCTTATATTTTTTCTTCTACCCTGAAGATGGAGGCGATACGTTCCTCCGAAACGTCGGTTAACACCACATATACACGGTGCCAAATCCCAGAAGACTGCTTTCTTAAAAGGAAGTAAGTGTACTAAATACAAAATAAAGATAGAGCTATCCCTATAACAGGCTGTGGAGGCCCATAGAGTTGTGAGACGTCGAGGTTCCCACATTTTCTAGACAATCGTCTCACAGATGGCGGCGAGGTTGTCAGCCTTCAGCCTTATGCACCGGCCGCCCTTTACCCCCAGGAAGATTCCTGGTGCTCATTTTTGTTAGATACAGAGTCGACCCCAGTGACATAGCGCGGCCGGAAGAATTACGTCAATTGAAAAATCCAGTTAACTCATTGGGAATCGAATCCGCTACCTTCCGGCTTGTAGCATGGTGTCTCAACCTACTACGCTACTGCTTGCCTCCCTGAAGACCCAAAATTAAAAATATTAAGGATGTGTTCTTCTAACTTGAATACGCTAGGGCAAAATTCCCCAAACTCATGGTCCGCGAAAGAATTCAACTTTTCCTCCTTCATCAGCAAACTGAAGCTCATTTATTTAAATAAAAACAATCGTGTGATTTTACATGTTCACTTCGCTTTGAAAGTCAAAATTGTTAAATGATTTCGTTTAGCACTGTAGTGGCCCCCCAAACAAAATCCTTGCAGCAAATGGACCGTAGTCCAATATTCATGAGAACCCCTGTTCTAGAGCGAGCAGTAGAAACTGTCTAAAAAGGCTTAAACGTAAATTTGTAAGCAGATTTTCTGGCCGCTCTCCCCACCTACCCCACACCCTCGGAAGAAATTCTTGCGGCGTCCATGGATGACAACGCGAAATATTGTAAAACTGTTTTCCACTTTTATCACTGGTCTATTTTTTACGGTTCTGCGGTGCTTGGGCCTATTTGAGCCTGACGGAGGGGAGACAAAATGAAGATGGTCAGGGAGACAAAGGCATCAAAGAAATATTAAACTGGGGGTTGGATGCAGGCGGGACTTGAAATAGGGGAGCACATAATTACAAGAGACGACGGAAATCATTCCAAGAGAACCGGAAGTTGGTGCGAAAATTGTAGCTTTGTTCTGCGGAAGGTCTATTTATCACAGTTTTGCACCTATCATTGTACAGCGTGTCTTGTGATGACATTACAGGGTCACTGCTTATGTCAGATGTTGTGAAACACTTTATGATAATGAGGGTTGTTGTGCAATTACATAATGTAAAAAAAGTTAAGCTATCCCTGTAACCGACCGTGGAGGCCCATAGGGTTGTGAGATGTCTAGGTCCCCGCATTTTCTAGACAATCGGCTCAACAGGTGGCGGTGAGGTTGTCAGCCTTAAGCGCCGGCCGCCCTTTTCCTCCACGAAGATTCCTGGTACTCACTTCTGCTAGAGGCTGAGTCGACCACAGGACTATAATGCAGCTGGAAGGATTAGATCAATTGAAAAGTCCAATGACCTCATCGGGAATCGAATCCTTGACCTTCCGTTTTATGTGCCCTCACACATAATAGAGTTTATTAAATTATTAAGGCACAATGTTCTAACATTGAAATAAGCTGTGTTTTACCTACAGGTGTTTATGTGTTTCCTCTTATTCTCAGGCCGAGCGGCGATCATTTCCCTAGACACCATTAACTACTTGATCTCTGTGAAGAGCAGGCATGCTGTCTTCTGGCATGTGACGGCGTGTAGTCTGGTAGAAGTTTGCCGATGTTATGATCGAACTTACTGTCTCCATCTTCCGAGTTAGAAGAGTAGACCAAGCAAGAAACCGGCATGAAGCAGGCAGCTAATTTCTTTGCTTGACGTATTCTTCGTGTCTGAAGATGGAGGCCATATGTTCCTCCGAAACTTCAGTTGACTTTCACCTGACTCTACACTGTTATATCCCACAAGACATAGTCAAACCGGACATTTTTAAATATTAATCAATTTGCAAATGACTTGAAGATGGGAATGTGTTGTATCAGGTTTTATGTCCTCACGCCGATGACTATGAAGATTACTTCTTCTAGGATATGACGCCGTATAGTCTTGTAGGTAGTTATCAATATTTTTCAGGAAAATATATACCTTGAAGATGGACAAAACTGGCTCCTTCGAAAAGCTCTGACGATCTACCGGATTACACGGCGTCATCGAACAAATTTCGTCTAATGGTAAAACCCTGGACCTGTATTAAGGAGGTTCTCGGTTCGAATCTCAGCTGAGACACTATCTTGATTGATTTTCTTAATCGTTTTCCTCCGTCTCTCCAGGCAAATAATATGATATTACTTCGATTAGGTTACGGAGGTTTCCTGACAAATCCTTTCCAGTTTCGCATTCATGTGCCATCCCACCATTCTACGTCATACAGTCCAGCTTGTCAGCGTCGTAGAATGGTGCTCCTCTAGAAACATACATTGCATCACAACCCAGTGTTCTCCTAACGACTGTTGCGGAGTCCAGTGAAAAAAGGTAAAATTGTCCCTGTGCTTAATTAAATAAGCACTACGTCATGAAGACGTGTTGGGAGTGGGTTTATAGCTCCATCATTCTTGACCTCTACATTTAGTGGAAGTGAATAGTCAGCTTCAAGCCCCGGCCGCTTTATACTTGAGGAAAGAGTCTCCGGTAACCATTGGATAGGAGTACCAATATGTTTCTGGACATTATCAATCGTCCTGTTTTATTTAAAATACCGTCCTTTTTATATTTTAAAATAACCTTTCGGAGACTGGATTCTGCCTCCGTCTCCAGGTAAAATCCGTAGATAGGGACTAGCTCTATAGATTTGGCCCAACTGAGTAGGATTTACCTGAAGACGGAGACAAAATCCAGTCTCCGAAACGTTGTGTGTGTTTCAAACAACCGGACGATGGGTAATGTTTAGAAACATTGTATTAATGTACCATTGTCACAGACTTTTAGATCTTATTGGATAGGAGGCTGTATTGGGTTCTGGGGCTGGTCTGAACAATGTGGAGAACAGATATATCCCATGTATCTGCCAGGAATCGAATCCCTGCCGTCGAGCCCGTCCCTGTACCGACCAAGCTATCCGGCTCTCATTGTGCAGACTAGACTACTGTTATCCAATGAAGTGGAGACCGATTATTCCTTTCCGTTACCGGATGTCAGTGTTCACCAAACACTAAACACTTCGTATTTATACTCATCATCACTGTTGAAAGCTCAAGCTGTTACGTGTCCATTCATACGGAGGGACATTTTATTAAAATGAATAACTCTCCTAAGAGAGGGAAGGTTAGTTGAATGTGAGGAAGGTCCGTACATCGAAATAAAGCACGGAGATCCCTTTGGCTCATGGGAAAACTAACAGTTGAGGTTACAAGTACAAAGGGAGTCCTCACATAGATGAGAGATTAAGCTAACGTGGTAAATAAAAATCCTAACGAGAAAATTAATGGCGAAGGAAGAAAGTATGGGAACATGACAAGTTCTGCTAATGACTATAGCATCTGTAATGATATAATTACACTGAATTAAGAAAATAAACATTAACCTAACGGATGTGAGAATTACGAACTTAGTTTTATACTTATCTGACGATACTTTGAAGATGTGAAAGCAAACGTTACAAGTTGTACTTGTGTTTAATTAAGCATCTTACTCTGAAAATGTGATAGTGTTGTCGGTATAGCGACTTTCTACGAGCTGGACTACCAAGGGTCGGAGTTCGAGTCCCGGTGGGGAGAAGAATTATCAATTCTCTAAGTCGTCCAGACCGGCTCTGGGTGCACCCAGCCTCCTGTCCAGTGGATACCGGAGGTAAAACGTCCGGAGCGTGAAGCTAACCACTCACCCCCCAACTAGTGCCGAGGTCAAGAAAGCGTGGGTCTATACATCCACTATCCCATATGTCTTCATGGCGTACTGCTTAATTAGTTAAGTACAGGGATAATTTTACCTTTTTTAAACATGAAGTTGTATGGGGGAGTGGAGATATAGTTCTACTATTTTTAACCTCAGCACTAGATGGATATTGTCAGTTCCATACCTTGGCTACTTAACCCCCGGGGCAACACCCCTCGTTACTCATTTTGTTGGAAGCTGGGTGGGTTCTAGAACCGGGGTAACGCTGTGGAAAAGAGAAATATCTCTTGCCTCAGCCGAGAATCGAACACCGAATCTTTAGCCATCCAAACAATAGCAAAATATTTATACCCACTGAGCTTTCCCGGCTCCACGTCCCAAAGGATACTAATTATAAACTGATCCCCCAGTGACCAAATAATTATATAAATAATTAAATCACTGCCACAATAAATAAATTATAACACTCAACTAGTAATGTGCAAAGGCAAACGTACGTCTCTACGGCCATTGGCCTGCAGCGGTAGCATTCGCGGGCTGGAGTTTGCCTTAGAGTTCTTGGGTGCGATTCCAAATTCCATTCCTAGTAATTTTTTAGTTACTTTGACTGTGTTGGGTTTGAGGTTCTCACAGCGGTGAATATGAAGAGTTCTGTGTTCTGGGATATAGCGCCGTGTAAACAGATAAAAGTCAACCGACATTTTGGGCAAACATATTGTCTGCATCTTCAGGGTCGAATAGTAGGCCAAGCAAGAAACCATCATGAGTATACTTCAGTTAATTAATTGTATGTTTTTTCTTCCTTTAAAATTCCAGATTTTTTTACACAATGTCTCTTCCAGCCCATTCAGGGCCCAGGCCTCTTATTCAGTTCCTTAATCATTTTTCAGAGACCGTAGGACTCCTTGCGCCAGTGATCAGCCCATCGCAAGGCCGCTACCTGAACACAGGACAACACAAACACAGAATAGACATATACACAAACATTCATGCCTTGAGTGGGATTCGAACCAACGTTCCCAGTGTTCGAGCGAGCGAAGAAAGTTCATGCCTTAGACCGCGTGGCTAACCTAATTTAAATAGTTGTCTTCTGGTATATAAGGTCGTGTAGCGAGTTAAACATCAAACGACGTTTCGGAGGAACATGTCGCTTCCATCTTCAGGCTCGAGGAAACTGTGCGTGCAATCTTCGCGTTGGTTCCTCGCTTGGCTTTTTTCTTCGAAACGTAGGTAGACTTCCAACGCACTACATGGCCTTGTAACCCAGGAGATAAAACTCTTCATAACCACTTAAAAGTTAAATCCTACATACATCTTATTGGAAATATGACAAGGACATGAAACATATCCCCGGGAAAGAACGAGTATGCTGCTGTGTAATAAAATTACAAGATCACACTTCGCTTTCTTACAGTATTTAGTAGAATGATCAAATTTTAAGCAGCGTATAGAATACTTCTCGAGTAATGAATATGTTCTCAGCTGTTCAACACATTCCTGTTACCCTACGGTTCATCACCGTTGCTACAGAAACAGACCTTTGGACCCCTTTATGACTTAATTCGACTCGCATCACCAAAACTTAGGTCCAACTATCCTTGCCATATGCTTACGTATCTGCCTTCTATATAGTATGTTTCCGTGCAGTCCTTCAATCAAAATTTCATACATGTTTTTCTCTCATTACTCATACTACACGTTCCGGGCATGTCAACCTTTTTGAGAAGAAAATTTCAAAAAATCTTTGTGGTTTATTTTACAATTCTATCAGTGTCCCAGACTTTGCAGTGTCGAATGTTGGGGTGATTAGCCAATGACGAATTTGAAAGCGTTTGAAAGAATGGTCATGGCTTAATAGATGTAATAGAGCGAGAGACAGTAAATAGGTCAGCAATGGATACAAAACATAAAAACACACGATATTCGAAACCTAAAAAAACATTTATTTCTCGAAATATCCTCCATCACTTGTCCCATCCTTTACCAGTGTGTCGACACCCGCAGCATAGAAGTCTTTTGACTGTTGTCTTAGCAACTTCCGCACCTCCGTTTCAATCTCTTCGTCATGAGCGAAACTTTTGCCACCAAATTGTGAACCGCTTTACGTGACAAACATTTCCCACCGTAAGCAGGAAATGTTTTTTACGGATATCCTTTTCATTGAGTCCTGTTGTCCACAAAAGAAACGCACAACAGAACGCTGCTCTTCGGTAATATACTCCTCAAGCACGGTCGCCATTTTGAGTAACGAAACCAGCCCCTCAACATACGCATGCGCGTCTGCTACCTAGACTGTCACGAAGCCGAACTGTGCTGCTACCTAGTGATACACATAGAAAACATCCATTACAGCCGTTTTACTTCAATTTGTGCCTATTTACAGACTTCCCTCATATCTCGGTACTTGGCTGAGAGGACTCGGGAAAATCACGAAAAACCTCAGCCAGGATTTTCGGCGTCTTCGGCCTTACCTTTGCACCAGCCTGTTTGTTAAAAATTTTAATTGAACAAAACAAATCAATACGACGTTTTCTTATTGACGTAACACCTACGGATCCCCTTGCAGCCCACAGCCGATGTCTTCATGTCTGACTGTAGCATTGAAATCCCTCTAAGTGGATTAAAGTGCGATTGTTACGGCCTCATGACTCTAATTGACATGTTAGGAGAGGCTGAGCTCGGATTCAAGTCTATCAGTTATCTCCTCATAAAACGAACGCCATAAATAGGGTGGCAGACCGACACTTGGACGGCTGTAGTCTGCTGAGGGGTGCAGACTCACTCCTCTTGGGGGTTTTCCAAACTGAAGAGGAACAAAACAACGAAAAGGGGAAAGAGCACTGCACAAATGGGACAATACTAAGTGCACTGTCAGTGGTAATTAGCATCCACGCTCTCAGATTTGGCCGTTCTCTGCAGAATGCCCAGTCGAGTAATTGCGGTTCTATTTAGGGTATCCTATCTGCAGCGTTCAGGTCAAGTTGTCCCTGTGCTTAACTAATTACGCACTACGCCATGAAGGCGTATGGGGGACTGGCCATATAGATCCACATTTTTTTAACCTCGGCACTAGTTGGAGGTGAGTGGGCAGCTTCACGCCCCGGCCGATTTACACCCATGGAAAGAGCCATGTTGTGTAAAGAGAGTAGTTGGTTGAGGCACTGTGCTGCAAGCCTGAAGGTATCGGGTTCGATTCCTGATGAGTTCATTGGATTTTTAATTGACCTAATCATTCCAGCCTCACTATGGCCCCGGGGTCGACTCAGCCTCTAACAGAAATGAGTACCATGAATCATCCGGGGGGTAAAGGGCGGCCGGCGCGTAAGGCTGACAACCTTATCGCCATCTATGAGCCGATTGTATAGAAAATGTGGGAGCCTCGACGTCTCACAACCATATGTGCCTCCACGGCCTGTTACAGGGATAGCTTTACATAACCTCACCGCAATCTGTGAGCCGATTGCCTAGAGAATGTGGGAGCCTCGACGTCTCACAACCTTATGGGTCTCCACGGCCTGTTACAGGGATAGCTTTACTTACTCTCACGACCATCTGTGAGCCGATTGTATAGAAAATTTCTCTAAATTTAAAATTTAGAGAAATTTTAAAGGATTTTAAAATAATAACTAAAGATTTTATAGTGCTACTACAGGAAAATCAAAATTGACGTCTGCAAAATAATCTACATGCCAGACAGATATCAACGAGGTAGATGTTGATAATAACGAAGAAAATAACAATGTGTTTTTTAAATGTTAAATTTTAGACTGGGTTCAGTGTGGCAGCAACGTAAGAGTATACACCTGATGATGGTCGGTAGAGGCCGAAACATGTAGTGTAGAAGAGAACAAGATCAAAGACATATAATATATATTGTTTGCACTTGGGACGGAGTTTGTATCATTTATCGTGTAGAGTGCAACAGGATGCTTAAATATAATATTGTAATAGGTTTTATCAGTGTTTTATTTATAAGATACGTATTTTTATATATTCTATCTTTGCATTTGTGATGTTACTTACGTTTTTGATGATGTAACTTAAGTGCAACAGTATAATATTGCTCGTGTAGGCGTGTACGTCCGACTGATATTATGAATTCTAGATTTGATTTACTGGCCTTATTTAGGCGTCTGTATTACAGTTTCACTTGACTACAACAGTTCACACATTTGACTCCTGGATAACGATTCTCACTGTTGTCTAGATCTTGCATTAATCTTCTAGTCTTCTCTGTCTCCTGGATTCTTACCTTCAGTAATCTCTCGTAATCTTCTAGTAATCCTCTTGAGGTAGCTCTTGGCGTGCTAAGTCGAACAGTTGATTTCTCTTTTGTCGTGAAAACGTCCTTTCCGCTGCTGTGAGAACAATGTTTACATAGCCGTTGTAACGGAACCTGTTTCTGTATGCGTTACCTAGGAATCGATGTCTTCGGTAGTTCCTCTGTTGTCGTGATTATTGAGACCTTCTCTATTAAGTAACGGAAGTTCTATTGTTGACCGCGTTACGCAGGCTTTTCTGATTCCATATCCTAACTCTTTGAGCAACCCGTCACAAAATTATCCTCGCACCTACGTCTAGGTCGCCCTAGTGTCTTTTCCCTTCTGGCTTTGTTACCAAAACCCTACATGCATTTCTTTTCGTCCCTATGCGTGCTACATGCTCTATCTATCTCGTCCACCTTGACTTTGTCATTCTAATTATCGCTATTGATATTTATTTTTATTATTTCTAAGTGATAGGTACAGAAATATTGCAAATCATAGTAGTGCTAGAGGTTTAAGAACTATCTGAGTGGCAGTGAAGATGGCCGACAAGCCGAGATCCGTCTGTTAGTGAATTTTTAAAGAAATCGTGGTAATATTCTTGCTGACTCGGATCTGGAATGGTTAATATAAAAATATGACTCAGGAAACCACCAGCTAAATCTAATGTAAGATTGTTTCTTCTAAAATTATGGGAGCAATGTCGTATATCAGGATCGGACCTGTATTGTTGGTCGATGTGGGCCTTCTCAATGCGCTTGTCCTTCGCGCGCCTGTTCTGGAACCAGATCTTGATCTGCGTTTCAGTGAGAGCCAGAGTCTCAGCCAACTCGAAACGTCGGCTCCGGGAAATATATTCGCTGCGGTGATACTCAAGTTCCAGTCGCAGGGTCTGCTCGTTGCTGAACGTCGTCCTCTGCCTCCGTGGCCTCCCCTCTTTCCGCCGACGTCTGGCCACTGCAATCAGAATGGAAGCGTACTGCTTATACAACACCCAGGCACAGAATTGAGGGTTAGCCCTTCAGAGTCAGAGGTCATTCAAGCCTGAATGAAATTCAAGTTCAGTTGTTTTTAACCCGGTTTAGAATCAGGAAAAATCTTATAGAGGTTGCTCCAGAAGGAAAGATCTGGGAGGTCATAGTATCGGTCATTCTAAGCAAAGAAATGTATGTGTACATGTGTCCTATTCTAAACGGTTGCCGAGATAGAGCTATTTCACTGCACAGTACACTGTACACTGTACACTGTACAGACGAGCAACACGCCATGTCCTCACACGAGTTGCACCGAGATAGAACTATTTCAGTGTACAGTACACAGTACACTGTACAGACGAGCAACACGCCATGTCCTCCTCACACGAGTACCACCGAGAGAGAGCTATCTCACTGTACAGTACACTGTACAGACGAGCAACACGCCATGTCCTCACATGAGTTGCAAAGTGCACTGATGTTGACTGTGGAATTTTAAAAAATGTATTACACTAGGTAAACTGTATCATCTTTGTCACTTGAACAATAAATACCGGTATTGGAAACAGTACGTAATATCTCGTTCTTATCAACAATTTTGGAACTGTAGAGTGAAATAGCTCTATCTCGGGTACCGTCCGAAATAGGACACATGTACATATAAAATCTGTTGTTTAGAATGATCGATACTGTGACCTCCCAGAGTATTGAACTTTCCTCCTGGGACTTTCTGTGTATGTAACACTCTAAAAGAGTCTGACGAGTTCTCAGTAATGCAGAATCAGTCAAATAAAACTAGAGCATTTAAAGAATATTCACCAGTATTCGGTCTGTAAACAAGGTCATTTTTATAATTTGCAATTGTATTTACAATCTGTACAAGTACAAGCAGCAAATTGTATAGATATACTGTACATTATGCATACAGTAACACGTAGAGGAGTGCTCTGTAGCGCTCCGCTGTAACTAATAGGTTCTAGGCCTGTTGTGACGTTTGGGTCTATCTATCTATGGCTCTAGAGCCCTTCGTTGGGCTTTGGCCGCTTTTCAATTCCTTAATTTTAAATAAAGTCGGTAAACCTCCCTGGACGGCGATCAGCCCGTCGTAAGGCCGCTACCTACACACAGAATAACACAGACACACTCATGCCTTGAGTGGGGTTCGAATCCACGACCCCAAGATTCGAGAGGGCGGAAACGGTTTATGCCTTAGACCGCCTGCCATTGTGATCTGCGTTATTTTGTCATGTATCCTGGTAACGCGACGAGTAATTAATGGGTTCTCTGGATTGATGAATCAATTTATTGGGAAATCTCCAGGCGGATCTACAAATGCTTATAACACTTCAGAAGGTTATTGGAACAGTAACACGCAAAGTCTTCAACACTTCCACTCTTAGACGCTCCTTGTACGAATTCGGTGAGCAGGTCTGTACCCAGACTCTTGTTCTCTGGCTGGGCTTCTGCTGCTCAGTAGGAAACCCAGTGTCTAATCTACTGAGCTTATTAACTAATCTTAATACTAAAATCTTTAATTACAGTAATTAAATTCAAAATCTGGTATGTAGATCATGTGGCAAATGTCTTCTCATAGTCGCTTGTTGTCGGGTTGGGCCATAAAGAGGTAAGGTAAAGTCGTCCTTGTACTTAACTAAGTAAACACTACGCCATTAAAGCGTATGGGGGAGTGGATGTATAGACCCACGTTTTTTTGACCTCGGCACTATTTAGAGGTGAGTGATCAGATTCACGCCCCGGCCTCTTTACATCCGGTACCACTGGATAGGAGGTTGGGTTGACCCCAGAGCCGGTCTGGACGACATGGAGAAGTGAATATTCCTGACCCCACTGGGACTCGAACTCTGACCCCTCGGTCGTCCAGCTTGTAGCCAGTTGCTATACCGACTGCGCTATCCCGGCTCACTGAGCCATAAAAACAAGATCATAAGATAATAAATATTATGATGACACAGGGTGAATTATAATAACACAAAACTGTAAATGAAATTAAATGAACCTGTCAAGCTACATAAGTACGCTACGGTGATCATCTCCAAGGATGTCGCTCAAAACACCTTGAAAATGACGCATTCCACAAGAGAATGTGCGTCGGTAAGTGTGTACGAAGACGTGCCAGGTGACATACAGACAAAAGCGCTTGCGTCAGATTAGTGTGCTCAATCTTAAGGCATGTGTTGGGCAAGGATCTTATGTTCACATGGCGTTGACTGAAGATTAGAACTTATCAATGTGAGGCGTTATTGTGACTGTTCATGCGAGGATTCAGCTGGCCTATTGTCCCATTATTTTCAGTACATTGTAAATACTGTGCGCCCCAAATTAAAATACGTCCCCCAAGTCTCATAGTAGCGGAAAATTGAAAAATCTCTTATTGAAGTCGATAAAAATGTTTATCTTCTGGGATATGATGCCCCATATTCCGATGGATGATTGGCGAGGCTTCTGCAAATGCGTGCAGCCTGTATCTTGAAGGTAGAATATTGAAACGTCGCTAACAATTTAATGGATTACACTGCGTCATATCGCAGAAGAACGCAATCTTCATAGTCACTGATATGTGTAAACCCCTATATGGGGCTAACTTACCTGAAGATGGAGGTAGCGTGTTCTTCCGAAACGTTGGTAGTTTTACATCATATTTCACGGCGTCACATACCAGAAAATAGCAACTTTCAGAGTCATCGCCGCAAAGGGTAAAGGTACAAATGTAAAGCTGTCCTTGTAATAGGCCGTGAAATCCCATAGGTCTGTGAGAGGTCGAGGATCCCACATCTTCAATAAAATCGGCTGACAGATGGCGGTGAGGTCAGCTTTACGCCCCGGCCGTCCTTTACTCCCAGGAAGATTCCTGGTGTTCATTTCTGTTAGAGGCCTAGTCAACCCCAGGGCCATTGTGAGGATGGTAGGAGTAGGTCAATTGAAAAATTCAGTGACCTCATCGGGAGTTGAGCCCGCGACCTTCCGGCTTGTAGCATAGTGTCTCAACCAACTACGCGACGTTGGAACCTTAAATATAACGTAGGGTTCATTTGCCTGAAAATGACGGCAGCACAATCGTTCAAAACGTCCGTAGCGATCTACCAGGCTACACGGCGTCCGACCTCAGAAGACAATGATCTCTCTCATCTCAATTCAGACCCTGCTTTGTTTAATGTGCCCCGCTTTCAGAAACGAGGCTTTGGATACCGAGATGCGGTGGTATAGCCATAGCGTTTTGAGTGAAGAACATGCCTTTCTTTTTATGGAAGATAGTAATGTTCATGCCTACAGCAACTGACAAGTTCGCAAGTGGCGCTTTCATCGGCGTTCCCGTGAACTGATTGCGACTGACGCAGAGAAGTCGTTACATTTATGTTAAATTTATACATAGGTTTTCGTATGATGTGTTTACCGTTTCCACGCTGATTTCTTTCTTAGAGGGACCTCCTTGTGTTATAACATTTGAATAGTATTAAAATATCTATTCGAAAAATACCGAGAAGATGGATGTACTGTGTTATTCTGAAACGCCCGTACACCTTTACTGGAATGCGTAGTGTCATAACAGAAAAAGACATTACGGGTCTTTATCTATGTGATAACACCAAATTTCGATTTTAAATTAGACAGGAATTTGCATGGAACACGTTAACCCCTTTTAACATAATAGTTAGTATACACGTACGTTCCACCTGCCGTAACATTACAGTGCTTAACATTTTGTTCATAGAGTCTATGTATAAGTTTCGTGCGGTTCTCACAAATTGCTGTTACTTGCCTAGACACCTTTAGCCGGTTTATCTTCGTAATAGAGCCATGATATGTATCCTTTGAGGTAGGAACTGAGTTTAAACATAGTTCCGGCCGTGCCACAACTCAGGCCGTTAGTTATCGGCTTCCCTCCGCTGCGGTCCAGCTTCGATACCAGGTCATGTGGGATTTATAATGGACAAATTTTGCAATCGAGCGGGATATCTCCGAGTAATCCGGTTTCTCCTGAAAATTAACACTCATCTCCAAGTCAAAGCCTGTACAGTAAGCCCACCAGTGGCTTGCGTGCTACGTGAACTCAGTTCCACACACCCCCTCCCACACAAAATAGGTCTAGATATATTTAGGATTAAGGCATCCTGTTGAACCTCCGAATGGAATGGATTGTGGGAAGTGACGACAGCACGTCTCGGTGTCACGTGACATACAGTGGAAAGCTATGTTTGTCTAACTTGAAGCTTCGTGTAGCTTAGCCTCTGGTGCCCGAATTGTGATTGACAAGAACAAGCAACTGTAGTTCCGGTATCAGTGTTCACCATCTGCCATGTACTTCCGTAAGAATCACTGCTCTTCTTACATCGCCCAGCCATATGGTACAGACCAGCAAATTCACTGCTGGAAACGTGGTCGCCCTCGTTACGAGTAAAGCTATCCCTGTAACGGGCCATGGAGTCCCACAGGGTTGTGAGACGTCGAGGCTCCCACATTTTCTAGACACTCGGCTCACAGATGGCGATGAGAATAGGTAAAGCTATCCCTGTAACAGGCCGTGGAGGGACATAGGGTTGTGAGATATCGAGGCCCCCACGTTTTCTAGACAATCGGCTCACAGATGGCGGTGAGGTTGCCAGCCTAACGCGCCTGTCGATCTTTACACCCAGGAAGATTACTAGTATTCATTTCTGTTAGAGACTGAGTCGACTTCAGGGCCATACTGCGGCTGAAGTATTAGGTCAATTAAAGAATCCAATGGCCTCGTCGAGAATAGAATCCGCAACCTTCCGGCTCGTAGCACAATGCGTGAACCAACTTCTCTACAGCGTGCCACCACATAACCACCGTGCAGCAAATCATGACAGCCCTGAAGACAACAGAAACAGAAGGCGAACGATTCACTGTCGCTCTGAAGTCTGTCTAAGGTCTCGTCACAGGAAATGAAGGCCTGCGTTCGCAATGTATCCAGCACGCCTTGCATATATCTAGATCGTACATGCCCGGTCCCTAGGGTTTAAAACTTGTCCCCGTACTTAACTAATTAAGCACCATGCCATGAAGAAATATGGAAGGCTGGATATATACATATATACGTACTCTTGACTTCGGCACTATGTGGAGGTGGGTGGTCATCTTCACGACCCGGTCGCTTTAACCACTGGGGAAATACTTCCACTTATCCATTGGATTGGACGGTGGACGGGCCCCGGGGCCGGTCTGGATGGAGTGGAGAGGAGAAAAATCTTGCTCCTACCGGGACTCGAACTTCGATTCATCGGTCGTCCAGCCAGTAACCAGTCGCAATACCGACTGTGCTATTCCGGCTTCGATACCTCGGGATTACTGGAAGAACAAATGTCTCACAACCTAAGATGGGGACTCAGCACTGTGGAAGTTTAAGATGGATCTTCTAGAGTCAAATAAGCCCTATTAATTTTATTTAGATTTCTTGTAACAAAATCCAGACGGAATGAAATGTGCAATGATCTTTCTGTTTGGAACCTGTAGGTAACGAACTAATTGGCCTGCGCAAGGGAAATTGTGTATTGCTCTTAGTGACTGTTTAACTATACCTTTTATCGGTTATAACTGTTGTTTTGAAATTTGTCCATTGTTGAAGTTCTCTTAAATTCGTGGTTTGAGAGTAACTCTACTAAGGAGCACAACAGAAGGGATTGTCTGACCTGAAGACGGAAATTGAACCTAATTAATAAACGCTCTGATTAAAATAAAAGACGATGAACAAAGCCCAGAATAATACTTTGATCCAAAATGCTACAACTTCGTAAAAAATGTTTTAAATTTCATTTATACTGTCGGAATAACTGAATTTTTGGACTCTATCCAACATTGGTCCATTAACTGAGGTTAGCTCTTTCTGACTTCAGAGACTGCAGTTTTGGTTGAAAATACGTAAACGCCTCGACAAACAGCACTAGCAGCTGAAGCGCAGAAGGGAAATTTTTGCTTCAGTAGCAAACACTGAACAAAACAAAGTCTTTAGTGTATGCAGCAGGAACTCGAATAATAATAATGGACCGCCTCTGTGGTCTAGTGGTCTAAGTTCCTGGCTACATATCCAGAGGTCCCGGGTTCGATTCCCGACGCTATCAGATTTTTATGAGAAGTAGTGGGTCTGGGGCAGGTTTCACTCAGCCTCGTGAGGATAATTGAGGAGCTATTTCAAGGAAATAGCGGCTCCGGTCTAGAAAATCGAGATTAACGGCCGTGGGGATCCGTTGCCCTGACCATGTGACACCCTCTATCCGCAAAGGTTGACACTGTCTTCGCCGACAAGCGGCGGTCTCTTGGTCAGTATAGTTCGCTTGCGGATTACAGGTCACGAAGTTTTTAATAATAATAATGATAATACAGATTCTGGATAGTTCAGTCGATATAGCGACGGGCTAGAGGGCTCGGGTTCGATTCCCGGCAGTAGAAGATTTTTCTCTTCACAGCGTCCCGACCGACTATGGGGCCCTTTCCCGGGGGTAAAATTACAGGGACGTGAAGCTGACCACTTACTTCCACCTAGTGCCGAGGTCAAGAATGATGGATCCACTCCCCAGTATGTCTTCTTGGCGTAGTGCTTAAATAATTAAGCACAGGAACAGCTTTGTCGTTAATAATATTAATTTAGTAAAGTAATTTATTGTTTCGAAACGGTAAGATGTTCGTGGGCCACACGTTAATCATCAAATTAATTCGTGGCCATCCTATCAGGAGCGCGGCTATTCTGTGACATCCCCCCCCCCCCACAGCCATACATCATGGAAGCCCTTGTAGCTTGCTACATTAATATATCCGTTCAGTTATTAAAAACAAAAGCAGTAACACTGTAGTCTCCTCACGCAGACATTTCGATCTTCATTAATTCTTCCAACGTAATTATTAACGGGATATGTACTGTACACCAGGGATGTCCAGTTCGCGGCCCGGCAAAGCACCATTTTCCCCCTAAAAATATATTCTAACGCTTTCCTCCTCATTAAGGAAAAGGCGAATCTTTTATAAGAAGCTGCATGAGAGGTACTTACTTAATGTGCCGTTTTTAGTCTACTTTCCTTATTTTTGGGAATATAATAATAGTAGGTTTATGAGATCACCAAGCTGTCTGTGTGTCTGTGTATTTGTGTATCCCGCCTATCAACTTCTGAATGCGTGAGCGTGTCTTTATGAAAGTTGGTATATAGTATATCGTGGCACCTGAGCCCATCTCAACCGCTGAATTACGTGACTATAATTTTTATAATGAGGCCTGTAGTTAAATACTTAAGGAACACTGATGGTTCTCAGAGATTTGGATAGCCCTTGTGCACGGTTGCCGCACGCGACCAAAACAGGAAGTTGAACCACTGTTATTAATATCTTCATCCGGTTCGGTGATATATTGAGTCCTTGGGGTAGGTTTAATTTCCCTCCGTTGTTTTGCCCTTGTCTCAACACATTTTTGACGGTCTGCCTTCAGTAATGGCACGCGACCCACAGGATGTGATGACCACGGATCATATGTCATTCAGTCACAAACTTACATCAGGTCGGTCTTGCCCAAACTCCGCGTCCACGGCCCATTAAATACTACAGCAAAATGGCAGCGCTTTGAATGGGTTATGAAGTTTCAAATTATGTTGAACTTGCGGAATTTAAACTTTATGGATTACATCCTGTTATGTAATCAACAGTTATGTGAATTAGATCGTCAACACAATAAAAGGAAGGACATTTTCAAGGTGGAGATAAAATAGATGCGTCTCTTACTCGTTTATTTTTAGCAGGTGTATCCTGCATGTTTCGACCTTTACTTAGGTCATTATCAGGTAAATTCCATAAAATATAAACTAAGTTACTTGAATTTTATTACTCTAATCATACATTTTTTGGAGTTGTAATTATTAGCGAATACACCTTAAAGAATGTAAACTGCATATAGGCAAGTTAAAGCGAAGTCAGCTTGTTTGTAGAGGTTGATAGTTATATATTAGGGATTGATACAGGTTATTTATTAATATATACGTTGAAATAGGTGTAAAAAGTTAAAATGCAGGTTACCCTCGTCGTTTTGAATGTTTATATTAAGTAATTCCTAACCTAAATCACTTTAAAGTATGTAAAAAGTTAAACGCATTTTTTTGTGTGTTGTCTTGGGGTCATGGGTGTTGTAGCATCGTGTGCCGATCGCTACGTGGGTGTCTTCTTTCTATCGTCAGTTTTTGCAGCCTTTTTACTATTCATCCTGTGATTGGTATACCCGTATTCACCCGCATACTTACTGGGACGATTTAGGATTAAATTGTGGAGAACTGGATTTTAGTATTTTGTATGAAGGTTACCAACGTTGGAATCCTGTATTTAAGCATCCTGTTGCATTACTATATCTAGTACTGTTTATTGTACTACACAGGCCGTCAACTATGCAACAAATTGTTCCTTCTTTCTTACATTTGCACTTTCGACACAACATATCTCGGCCCTAAATGACCATCTTTAGGTGTCTTACTATGCCGAAACTGCTACACTGCACTAATATTGTCCATTCGTCGTATATGATACTGCACGCTTCATGGTTTAAAACGTCATAATCGTCGATTAATTGGAATGCGCTAAAATAGCACGCGCTATACTTACTTCCTTACTTATGGAGCTGAGCCCTTCTTCAGGAGCCGCCAAACCTGCAGCTACTCAAGAATTTCCCAGCATCCTATGGAACCCGAAGGTTCATTACCGTGTTTACAAGAGCCCTCCACTGGTCCCTATCATGAGCCAGACCAATCTAATTCATACCATCCCATCCTATCTCTCTAAGATACATATTACTATTGTCCACCCACTTACGCCTTGGTCTTCCCGGTGATCTCTTTCCTTCTGGCTTTCCCACCAATATCCTTTATGCATTCCTCTTCTCCTCCCTTTGTTCTACATGCCCTGCTCACCTCATCCTCCTTTACTTTTTGTCACTTCATCCCTCTTCGGTCCAAATATTCTCCTCAACACCTTGTTCTCAAACACCCTCAGTCTATGTTCGTCCCTTAATATCAGAGACCAAGTTTCACACCCGTACAGAACCACATGCAAAATTATGGTATTGTAAATTCTAAATTTTATGTTTTTGGACATCAGATGAGAAAACAAAATGTTTTGGACCGAATGGTAATAAGCATTACCCGAGTTCAATCGCCTCTTAACTTCCTCCTGAATCAGGTTTCGATTTCTCATAGTCGTTCCCAAATATCTGAACTGTGCCACATTTTCAAAACAACAGTTTCCTGTTTTTATGTCATTATTTTGCCCTGCGTTTTGGTGACTAGACAGAAACATATACTTAATTTTCTCTGTGATTACTTCTAGACCAACCTCCTTACTTGCGTCAATTAAAGTCTATGTGATTTTCTATTATCACCCAGTGGATTCACATCTTCGGTATAGACAATAGCTGATGTGTCCCTTTTAATTTCAGTCCCACCTGGTTTTTCTGGACCTTCCTAATGGCATATTCTAAAGCAAAGTTGAAAAGCAGTGGGGATAAAGCATCTTACTGTTTTAAACCATTCTGGATACGAAAATTATCAGACTAATGTTTACCTATACAGACTTTAACATGCGTTCCGTTTAAACACATTTTAATCAGCCTAATTAGTTTCATAGGTTTCCCAAACTCTATCAGAATATTGTACAATACTTCCCTCCTAACTGAATCATAGGCTCTCTTGAAGTCTATGAATAGCTGATGTACTGTCTCATTGTACTCCCATTTTTTTCTGCAGTACCTGACGAATGCAAAAGATCTGTTCCGTAGTTGATGTCTTACGTCGAAACCCACACTGATGATCCCCAATAATTTCATCTATGTATGGACTTAACCTTGAAAGAAGAATATTGGATAAAATTTTGTATAAAGTTGATAGCAGTGATATCCCCCGATAATTACTACAGTCAGTTTTATTATCCTTCCTGTGAACAGGTACAATAATAGACTCCGTCCACTGATTTTTACTTATGCCAAATAGATATACGTAGCTTATGGAGCTTAGAACGTAATATTTCGCCTCCTGCTTGAACAAGTTCTGCCGGAATTTAATCACTACCCTTTCATTTTTGCAATAGCAATTTCAGCCTCAAAGGATCAAGTACTAACAGCTCAGCTGTACGGATTTCTGTCTGCCTAACATCACTGAACCTATGAACATTCAATAACCGAGAAGTACGTGTAGTTTTTCCACCTATTCCAAATGTGGGAATCTGTAAGCAGATCACCATTCTCATCCTTCATTAAATTATTTATAGGTTGGTAACCCCTCTTAAATCATTTATTTCTCTATACAGGTCTCTAATGTTCTTGTTGTTTGTGTTCATTGCAAGCTCATCAATTTTGTCATTCAGATAATCACCCTTTAATTCCTGAAATGCCTGCTGGCTTCATGTCTTATGTTGTTCAGATTATCCCTATTTATGTTGCTTGGTTCCTGTAACCATTGAAATTTGGCTTGTTTTCTTTGGTCTAGTTCATAACAACCTAGACTCTCCTTGGCAGAAATTTTGATATTATCTCTCATAGTTTCCCAAGTTTTGTTAACATCCACCTCAGTGACCAAGTTTTTCAAAGCCCGCAACCTGTTTCAGATTTCAACACGATACTGCTCTTTACCCTCTGCCTCGTTTAATTTCTTGAGATTGAGTCTCTTCATATGAGCTCTGTGTGTTGTCTGTTTGCTCACTGCCAGTCTTTCCCTAACCTTTGCCACCACCAGGTAGTGGTCAGTATCACAATCTGCTGCCCTGAATGATCTGACATCAAGTATGCTTGAATGCCGTCTCCTATCTATCAAAATATGGTCTATTTGATTGTGTATCTTCCCATCAGAAGATGTCCAAGTAAATTTATGGATGTTATGATGTGGGAACATTGTACTTTTGACAGTAAGATTTTTTGATGTGGCAAAGTTTACTACTCTAACTCCATTATCATTACTAATTTCATGCAAACTCTCATTCCCAATTGTTGGTTTGAAAATATCTTCCCTCCCAACTTCGGCATTGGAATCTTCTAACAAAATCTTCATAGGGGTTTTCGGGAATTTATCAAATACAGCAGCACAGGCTGCAGTTTACTTAATTTAAATCAAATAAAATCTATGAAAATGATCCATTAAAATTTCGTTTAAATTCTGTAAAATTCTTGTTACACCTCACAAGTTGCGACGTCCACTTATTTTAATCTGTAACCTTTACTTCAGATGTTTATTGCGGCAGCCGGTTTTCTGTTCGTAAGTCCGTTGTTGTGTTACGTTTGCAAACTGTAATTTTGCCTCTTTCTTCTGCGTTGCTCCCTCTAGCAGCGTGTGGTGTCGACTTCACTTGTGTAGGATTGATCATGTAACCTCTGGGATATAACTCCATGTACGGTAAAAAGGTAAAGCTCTCCTTGTAACAGGCCATAGGGTTGTGAGATGTCGAGGCTCCAACATTTGCTAGACAATCGGCTCACAGATGGCGGTGAGATGGTCAGCCTTACACGCCGGCCGCTCTTAATCCCCAGGAATATTTCTGGTACTTATTTATGTTGGAGGCTGAGTCAATCCTAGGTCCATAGTGCGGCTGGAAAGAGTAGGTCAATTGAAAAGTCCAAGTTCCTAATCGGGATTCGAACCCATATCCTTCATATCCTTCCTGCTTGTAGCATAGTACCTCAATAGTCCGTTGAAAATCGACCGACGTTTCCGACGAACGTGTCGCCTCCATCTTCAGGGCCGTAGAATAAGCAGAACAAGGAAACAGCTTTGAATTTCGAAGAAGTACACCGTGTTATTATCTCAGATTATAAAACTCTTCATAACCACCTCTGTGAGAACCTCAAATCCTACATCTCTTGGACGTGTCTAGTGGTCAGAGTTCCCCGCTACAAATCCAGAGGTCCCGGGTTCGTTTCCCTGTGCTACCGGTATTTCTGATTAGTGATGGGTCTAGAACGGGATCCACTCAGCCTCGTGAGGATAATTCAGACGATACTTGAATGGAAAAGTAGCGGCTCCGGTCTAGAAAAACGAGATTAACCTCCGTGGGGATCCGTTGCGCTGACCACGCGACACGCTCTATCCGCTAAAGTTGGCACTATCTTCGCCGACAAGAGGCGGTCGCTCGATCGGTATAGTTCGCTTGAGGACTATAGGCTACGGAGTTTGTTTATTTGTATATTTAAAAATATTACTTGTATCTTTCTAGACATCTTTTGAGTGGTCATCTTCTTGGGGCGCAGTTCTTCATATAATCGGCACAAAGTTACTGGATTCTATTTGCAATACACGATGGGATATACCGGGAATATAATTAAACACGCATGGGTTAAATTTGAAGAGTCTGGATAGGTAAGTCGGTATAGCGGCGGGCTACGGGCTACATGGCCTGGGTTGGATTCCCGGCAGTGATTTTTTTCTTCTGCACAGCGACCAGACCGACCCTGAGGCCCAACCCAATCTCCTATCCACTAGGTACCGGGGACATTTTCCCAAGGAGTAAAGCGGGAAGGACGTGCAGCTGACCACTCACCATCTAGTGCCGAGGTCAATAAAAGTGGAGCTATACCTCCGCTCCTCTGTATGTCTGCGTGGCATAGTGCTCAACTGATTAAGCTCAAGGACAACTTAATTTTTTGTAAGGTTTGAATCTGCTTTATGTACTTCTCTCGGCGGTGTGAAAGGAGTACGGTGTTGTGAGTTGGCTATCGCTTCGAAGGAACATCGACTTCATCTTCAGGAGCAAATTCCTGCCTGCTTCTACTGTTTTCTCGTTTGACTTACTTTTTGACCCTGAAGATGTAGATAATATATTACCGAAACGTCGAGTTGTCTCCGAACTAAAGTAACTTACAACTGTAAGCTATACTCTTCCGTAAGGTTGTCTGTTGATAGCATGGCTTATCCTCAAAGGTGTTTTAGGCAGAGTATAATCTTCCATTCTTAAAATATCCTCCAGCGAAGAGAATGCGAGGCAGTTGCCAAGGCTCTGCATATGCAAGATTAAAATGTCATTATGATTTTCGGAATATTCTTGTCGTGGTAGCTGGTTCATTTTGTCCCTTGTTGATATGTTCAGTGGTCAACGTCGATTAGTTCAATCCGTCACTTACCTCGCATTTTCCTCTTTGGAGGGTAGTATGTGAAATGCACTTGTACATATTCATACAATCTGAGCATCGAAGAGGTGCAAAGAAACTTTGTTGGCTTCCCAGTTTCTGTCTATCCGTCCCTCTGTCCGCACATAACATCTCTCTGTACGGATTTTCATTATATTCGACATTCCGGAGTTTTACTAAAATTTATCGATCAATTCCGATTTTAGTTAAAATCGGACAACAATATCGGACACCTTTGAAAAACCATATACATTTATACTCCCGTTTCTACCAAACTACACGGGGTCACATCCAGAAATATCTAATCTTGATACCGACATAAAAATCTCGAATCTCATGTCAATGTAGGTAAAAGTAAAGTTTTCCCTGTGCTTAACTAATAAAGCATTACTCCATGAAGGCGTATGGTGTGTGGCNGAAATATCTAATCTTGATACCGACATAAGAATCTCGAATCTCATATCAATGTAGGTAAAAGTAAAGTTTCCCCTGTGCTTAACTAATTAAGCATTATTCCATGAAGGTGTATGGTGTGTGGATGTATAGATCCACAGTTTCTTGACCTTGGAATAGGTGGAGGTGATTGGTCAGCTTCACGCACTGGCCGCTTAACCCCCGATACACATTGGATAGGAGGTTCGGTGGACCCCAGAGCCGGCCTGGACGACGTGGAAGAGGGAAAATTCTTCACCCTACCAGGACTCGAACTCCGGCCCTTCAGTCGTCCAGCCCGTAGCCAGTCGCTATACCGACTGAGCTATCCCGGCTCTTCACATCAAAATATAATTGAGTATTTAATAAGATAATGGCGACGGTATAAGGAGCCGGGATAGCTCAGTCAGTGTAGAGACGGGATACGGGCTGGACTGCCGAGAAATCGGGGTTCGATTCTCGGCAGTGGCAAGAGATTCTTCCCTTCTCCAAAGCACTGAGACCGGCTCTAGGGCCCACCATGCCTCCTATCCAGTGGGTTCCGGGGGCTTTTCCTTCGGGATGAAGTGGCCGAGGAGTGGAGCAGACAACTCTCCTCCGTCTAACGTCCAAGTTAAAAAACGTAGAGCTATACCTCCACTCCCCCATTTGTCTGCATGGAGTGGTTCTTAACTGAACACAACTCTACAAGTTTACCTATTAACAAAGATGGCATGATCATTCTGATGATATTTCACTTGAATTTGTTGTTAGTATCTTCTTCTTCTTTTTTCGCTGTTGTTCTTATGTAGTCCTCAAGGTTGGGAGGTTGACGCAGGACTGACGTCCTTGGTCTGTAAAAATATTTTTTTTCCTTGGTACTACAGCCCCAGTGGGCCTAGGCCTACCTCCATGAACTTCTCCGTTCACTTCGGTTTTTCTAGATCTTACACATTCGGTAGGACTCCTTGGGCGGGTGATCAGCTCGTCGCAAGGCCTCTACCTGTACACAAACACAGTAAAACGCACACACACAAATTAACATCCGTGCTCTGAGTGGGATTCGAACCCACGATCCCGGCTTCCAAGCGAGCGAAGACAGCACATGCCTTAGACCGCTCGGCTACCGTGACCGGCCTGTAAAAATATTACTGTTACGAAATCCAAATGAGTCAAAAGCGGATTTCTAATGAAAAACAAATTTGGCAGGATATTCGGTTGGAGATTATGGCTAAAAAAATTACTGTATAACCAATAATGATATTGTCACTTGTAAGAGTGGCTGTAGACGGGGCAGGGTTGATAATTGGATTTATTAAACATTTATACATACGACTCGGAACTACAAGCAATTACAGCGCCACCGCTAATCTGCACATTTCACAAAACAACACAGCACCCGTCAAGCCTTTTCCAGCCTGCTCTCTCTTCACCAGTCGTTCCATGGCAACGGCTTCTAGCAGTGGAAATGATTCACCTTCACGCGCTCAAGTCCTCTCTTCACAGACTCCCGTACAGTACTGACTTGGTCGCCCCAATTTTCTTCAAGATAACTCCTCGGCACGGACCACCCCGTTTTCAACAGTACCTCTGTTGTTGCGCGTCGATTCGTTGCTGCGGGAACGTGTTTACCGAGCCGTTTCCCAGAAACGGTTCTGGTATATCCGCCCTCTCTCAGCCGTTGCTTAACAACGGCTCTACACGCTAAAATATTGATAGTTATTCTTATGTTAGGGTGAAACTGTACAGTCCCAGATGATAGATGGAAGAGATTAACCCTTTAGCGCAATTAAAATTGGCAAGTGAAAACAACACTCCCACAGATAACCTGCCTCAGTTCATCGGTTTGATTGCTGCTGGTCGTCGCCAACACAGTCATCCATGCCTTCAGGTCTCTTCAAGACTTCTGATCAGTTTTTCCTAGAAATTTACGTGTATGAGAAAAGGTACCTCCACTTCGACGGGGGTAAGGTCGGTTTTTCTATGTAGACGCTACAGGGGGATTCGAAATTATTGTCGGGGCTTTCGTGGCCTCTAATTTTTCAAAACGAAAAAAGAAAAACAATAAGATTGCTTACGGATTATGAAAGTGTAACTCAAAAAGTTTTATTATCTTTAGATTTCAATACTTCAAAATGCCAAACAACTTCATATCGCCCTCCTTTCGTGGCACGTAAGGTTTGAAAATTATAGGCCACGGAAACACCAACAATAATTTAGAATCACTACATATATCAGCGCTATCAGAACGTCCAGGCCACTGTGGGCTCGCTCCACTTTGTAAACTACTGATCGCACATGAAATGACCTGAGTTAAAGCCAGTGGCTCCGCGGTGAGACTGAACTGCCGGGAATCGAATGTGAGCCTTCGGCCTTCCAGCCAGTTGCTGGTCACTATACCGACCAGATTCCCCACTAATCTACTGTTACATATTTATATCGTCAATATATCCCCGAATTAAATCTATCCGATACACTGATTAACGTGTTCATTAGACTTAAAATATTTTGTTATTCATATTGGTATAATCCTCTCGCTGTTTGTCACACAATAGTAATCATGTTGAATGATGCCTCATATCCTACCAATTGTGATGCAACCGTGCTATACAGAGCGGCGCGGCCGATCTCGCGCAAGCAGGGACGACGGAAATATTATTATGATGCGATTACATGTGTTCTAGTTGAACAAATTTAAATACCTGTACACAATGACGCATTGGTGGGTTTGGGAGGCGGCGCGGGACGAAGATGGAAGGAGGCTTTGGCTGCTGTTCAGAGATGTACAGCACTGGCTACTAGGTATTGCAACATTCACATTTTAAGAGCCGGGACAGCGCAGTAGTTATAGCGACTGGCTACGGAATGGGCGCAGAGCTGGCTGAGTTCGAGTCCCGGTAAGGGAAAGATTTCTTTCTCTTCTACATTGTCCAGACCGGTTCTGGGACCCACCCAGCCTCCTAACCATTGGGTACCGGGGACTCTTTGCCCAGGGTTGAAGCGGCCGGAAGGTGAAGCTGGCGACTCATCTCCAGCTAGTACCGAGGTCAAGATGTGAATCTACACATCCACCCCCAGAAGCCTCCATGGGGTAGTGCTTAATTAGTTAAGCACAAGGACAACTTTAATTTACATTCTCATTTTGTATTAACCTTATACATAAAATACTCAGATATATATGATTTTTCTTTTAACTGAGATAGCCCAGACGTGCGATGGGTTAGACTGTCAGGGTTCGATTGCCAGCAAGGACTAGTGATTTTTCTCTTCTCCATATGGTCCGGGGATATTCTGGGGCCAACCCTGCCTCCTATCCAATGGATACGGGGAGTTCTTTCTCCGGGATTAAAGCAGCCTGAGCGTGAAGCTAGTGACTCACCTTCTAGTTCCGAGGTCAAGAATGATGGAGCTACACCTTCACCTCCGAAACGTCTTCATGGCGTAGTGCTTAATTGCCTAATTAATTGAGCAGAGGGACAATTTTACCTTCTTAGCCTCCTTACCTTATTTTGAAAAAATATAAGTAGGCTTATGCGATCACCAAGCTGGCTGTGTTACTGTCCTCCCCCCCCAATCAGTTTTTGAATGCCTAAACCAGCCTTTATGACACTTGGTATGTCTATCATGACATCTGAGCCCATCTCAACGGCGTACTTCATAATTCCCTCTCATCGGTCTGTGTGTCTCTGTGTCTATCACTCGTATTGGTGCTAGGCAACGGCTCGGTAAAAAATGTCACCTCCGCAACGAATACATAAGGAGCAATAGAAGAACTGTTGGTCGCGTTGTTTTCTGTGCGGTCCGTGGCATATCAAAGCAGCGCCTGTGAGCCTGTCCGTGTATCCCCCTATCGTTGCAAGGTAAACACGGTAAACACGTTCCCGCGGCAAAGCAGAGTTTTGGAGACGAATTCTATGCGGTCTATATAGTATCAAATGAAAATAGGCGATTATTTCTTCCCAACATTTCTCATTTACTTTTATTTTCCTTATTTTGAAAAAATAAAGAGGCTTTTAAAATCACCTTTCTGTCTTATCTTTGTATCGCCACCTGTTGTTGCTAGGCAACGGATCTCTAAACACGTTCCCGACGCAACGAATGTACATGTAACAATAGAAGAACTGTTTGACGCGGTGATCTCTACAGTTATAGGAGACAACGAAAAGGGTACCCAGAGACTGGGCCACCCTGTTCCTGGGGGATCTAAATACGGGGACCTGGTCCTACAGGTTTGGGGAGTCTCGAATCTGAGACAATATGTGGTCATGAGTCCCGCGGAATTCGGACCCGAAATGACTGCCCTGGCGAGGGCCAGCAGCAATTGTAAACGACATACCCATCCTCTCGTTAGAGAGGATGTTACATAAGGACTGAAACCGCAAGCGTTCAGTTAAAAAGAAGTCTCTGGTCGTGACTCTCAAAGGGCTTGGCGGCAAACCGCCAATCGTAAAGTAACACTGATTCTGACTCTGACTGTGATTAGTTCTTCCCAGAAATTTTGACTCAAATTTCTGAACATTCGTCTCCAACCTTGAATTTCCCGATTTTTTTTTCTCGTTTATTTAATGAGGCTGTCGGTAGGGTCGACTGGTGGAGTCATTAGTGAGTAATGAACAGGCGGGAATGTAGAAAAAAATAAGCGCAATCAGTAATTTTTCCAGGGGGGGACAGCCAAAAAAGTAACTTCAATACTTTTATTTAAGACCTTTAGGACTATTTTTACTGGTCACCCTATAGTACTGAGGATAGAAGATTTTTTTTTCAGCAATTAAGTAGAATTCTTAGTATTGACATTTTTCTTATATCGTCGTCCTTAATTCTGATTTTTAGCCTACTTTCCTTAATTTGAAAAAAATAAAAGTAGGCTTATGAGATCGCCTAGCTATCTGTGTACCTATGTGTCTCCTGCCTAAATGTTGGTTCTCTATACGGCTTATGTCTTATCAAAGAAAAGTAGGTTATTTGTTCTTCCCAGAACTTCTTGTTCAAAGTATCAAATTCTGGAGGAGGGGGGGCGTTGCAGGCTTCTCTGCACCCAACCGGCTCCCAAAGCAAACAAGCAGTACTATTCTATCGCTTGCATGGAGGGGCTGAGGAAAACCAACGCCAATTACATGATAATCTCGTGTCCTAGCCGAGATTCGAATCGTGTACTTCTCGAATATAAGTCAGAAGTGTTCATCGTTTTGTCAACTTTATGTGACTGCACGGGAATTAACGAACCGGTTAGCATAGTGATACCGATCTTGACTTGTTTTCGGAAGGTATCGGTTTGATTCTCGACCAGGATATCGGATATTCTGACGGAGTTTTCGTGGTTTTACTGTGTCCCTCCAGACAAAATGCCAGGTCAAGACCTCAGTTTAATTCACAACGTTTTCCTCCAAGTCCCAATTCATCATTCATTCTATTAAAATCTACATCCTGACAGCTTCGGATCCCTGCGCCCATCCCCCACAGATGTGTGAGTTTTACTTGAGCGGAGCTGTACAATTAGCAGCAAGGCTGTATTGCCTGCTTCCTTCCACTGCTTCGGTTACATTTGCTAGTAGAATTCATGACAGAGGAGTTAGGAACACAACTGCAACAATAACAGACTCACTCAACAATGAAACTGAATCCTGTTTTCCTCATCATTTTCTCCCAATCCCATTGCTGTAACGCTGCATGCGCCGCGACGCGACGAGGGATGATAAAATTCGAAGTATTATTGCCATTGTCGCAGCTACTGAGAACTCTTGCAATATGGCGAGGACATAATTCTAATTTGAACAAAAGAGATATACGTGTATATCTCCTCTCTATACTCTGTCTAAAACATCTCTGTGGGTACGTCAGACCTCGACTAGGCAACATAACGGAAGAAAAGTCGGGTTATGTAGGATTTGGGGTTCTCATAGCGGTGCTTATGAAGTGTTCTGTCTTCTGGGATAATAACACCGTGTACTACGTTGAAAATCAGCGTCATAAGACAGTAAAATATTATCACGAATCCTGAGAGAATCGAAATCAGGAATGACCATGGTAGCGAGTGCCAACAGCAATACAAAAAAATCAACAGATTTTTTCGTAAGAACATGTCGCCTTCAGAAACCAGCGCGAGAGCTCTGCTTGCCACCTGATTTCATGCTTGGCTTATTCTTCGACCCTGAAGATTGAGGCGACATTTTCCTCCGAATCGTCGGTTGTCTTTCCACAGACTACATGGCGTTATATCCCAGGAATCTTGTTGGTTTAACAGGATCTCCGGTACGGCGATTTTGGTGCTCATCTTATGTTGGGAATAGAATCTAGTGACTTTTCCGTAATGACGTAACAATCTACGTACGCACTATTTCATGATGACACNATGGCGTTATATCCCAGGAATCTTGTTGGTTTAACAGGATCTCCGGAATTTTGGTGCTCATCTTATGTTGGGAATAGAATCTAGCGACTTTTCCGTAATGACATAACAATCTACGTACGCACTATTTCATGATGACAGAACCTCAAAGATGTTTCAGACTGAGATTTCTGTGAATTGATTGTAATTTCACCTGAACCCTTTAGGTAAGGGGGAAACCGAAGTACTTGGAGAAAACCCGCCCCAGCGCCACTTTGTCCACCACAAATCCCACTTCACCAGACCCAGGATCGAACCCGGGCCGCCGCGGTGGGAAGCCAGCGACTAACCGCTTGAGCTATGGCGCGGCCACTGCTTAACTAGTTAATCACAGGACAACTTTAACCTTCACGGGAACGACTTTACATTTATCTTGTTTATAAATGGACATTCACGAGTAACCCGTAAAACTTTCCAAATATCTTATTCGATTTCGGTATAAGAAGAATTTTATTTGAAGTTATCATGCAGTTTAGATTTTTAAGCATAAATGAGTTTACTGATCCGCCCTCTATCCCCAAATTTGGCACTAACTTCGCCGACAAAGGCGGTCTCTCGGACAGTATAGTTCGGTTGCGTACTAAAAGTCACGGAGATACTGATCCATACCAAAGCCTGGTTTACAAGGCTGAAGTTGGTTTTCCAGTGTAAGCACATCCCATAAGTCTGTTCACAGATTTTGCTGACATTCAATACAAAACGCTTCCAGTAACTTGCCTTCCACTAATTTCTTATATTAACTGGCTTCATAATTATTTGGTTTATTTANTTACTGACGGGATCCGTGACATATTGAATTGTCTTTGATCAGTTTGTAAGCTTGAATGGTCAAGTAAAGGAGGATCAGGTGGGTAGGGCATGTAACATGCATGGGGACGAAAATAAATGTATGTAGGGTTTTGGTGTCAAAGCCAGAAGGAAAGAGACCACTAAATATAATGGGATGATATGGATTAGATTCGTCTGGATTCTAAAGGGTTCTGACGATGATGTACGAGTATAACACACAGAATTATTTGGTTTTTGGACTTTTTCCATCGTCCGGTATTCTAGAAAACATAAGACACGACGTTTCAGAAACTCGATCTGTTTCCGTCCTTAGGTAAAAGGCG
>NW_019727108.1:148308-213472 GCF_002891405.2 Cryptotermes secundus | reverse complement strand
GAGAAGACACCTACTCATTTGAACACATTAGAAAGAGCTAATCTCAGTCACAGGACCTAGCTTAGCTATTTCTAAGGGGCCCAACTAAGTTGGTGTCTTTCCCCCTTATCTGGGGACGGAAACAGATCCAGTTTCTGAAACGTCGTGGTTTCTATTCTCTGGAATACCGGACGATTTAAAAAGTAAAAATACCCAGTAATTCTGCAAATTCACCTGGCTCAGGATATGGACCAATGGAGGACTCTTGTGAACACTTTAATGTACATGCTGGTTGCGTAAAATGTTGGGAAGTTCTTGAGTAGCTGCGCAACTGGCGGCTTCTCGGGAAGAACTCAGAGCCGAAGTGCTAAGTTAACTCAACATCCTCATGTTACTAAGCACCGGCATATTTCATGCTGCGTCACCGGAAAGAGGCAACATTTTGTTGGATTTCAGGCTCTTGCTTGAGCGACTATGAATTACTCGTATTTTCTGGGATATGAAGCCATGTAATGCGCTAGAACTTCAGCGACGTTTAGGGTTGAAACGTGTTTGCTCGCTTAACCTATGACCATGAAAATAGTGGCAGCAAGTTCCTCCGAAACTTTGATAACTATCTGCCCGGCTACACGGTGTCACATCCCAGAAGACAGCACTTTTTAACTGGCACTTAATTTCAGTTTATTTCTTTTTTCATGGATATCGCAATAAGAAAACGGAAAATATTCTGCAGGGTTTCCATATACACTAATGAATATAGTATATATATAATATATTTTATTAGTTTATATATTTATATATTTAAATTTTCTCCCGTTTCTCGGCATAGACTGTACAAAATTTAGCCTGTAGTTACGAGCAGGGAGATTTTACAGTTGCCTGTAGTTACGAGCAGGAAGATCTTTCAGTGGCCTATAGCTACGAGCAAGATCTTTCAGTGGCCTGTTGTTACGAGCAGGANAAACATCCATGCCCTGAGTGGGATTCGAACCCACGATCCAGGCTTCCGAGCGAGCGAAGACAGCGCACGCCTTAGACCGCTCGGCTACCGTGACCGGCAGGAAGATCTTACAGTGGCCTGTAATTATGAGCAGGAAGATCTTTCAGTGGCCTGTTGTTACGAGCAGGAAGATCTATCGGTGGCCTATAGTTTCGAGCAGAAAGATCTTTCAGTGGCCTATAGTTACGAGCAAGAAGATCTTACAGTGGCCTGCAGTTACGAGCAAGA
Organism: Cryptotermes secundus; assembly: GCF_002891405.2. Taxonomy (NCBI): domain Eukaryota; kingdom Metazoa; phylum Arthropoda; class Insecta; order Blattodea; family Kalotermitidae; genus Cryptotermes; species Cryptotermes secundus. The sequence goes on along the minus strand of NW_019727108.1, from coordinate 212,265 downwards.
AGGTCTTACAGTGGCCTGTAGTTACGAGCAAGAAGATCTTACAGTGGCCTGAAAAGGGGGGGGGGAGCCGACTTTAGGCTTGCCGAAAAGCAGAGACCAGGAACTGTTTAAGAATGTTGGAAGTTATAAGAACCGCAAGACTGAGGCCTTGCACGTACGGGAGGCGGAAGAATATTATAACGTGTCTCTTTAAATGTAAATGCATTTGGCTTGAAGACGAGTGAATTACAGAGTGGATTAACATGCGTAGCTGTATATTCAATAAAACGTTTATATGAAAACATAATTGAAACATTTCTGTCCCTCAGAATTTTATGTAATTTGGCGTACCACTGGGCTCGTATTTTTCACAGCGCCGGATCTGGGATACAAAACACTGATCCAACCGTTGACAACGTTATAACATTCCATTTGCTTCCAGGTACACAATTTAAATGATATATATATGTTTGAGAATTTCCTTTCTAAATGTAACTCCTAAAGTTTTATTACTTTTTTCAATTTTAAAATAATATACCAATAATGTAATGACGCAATCCATACATCCTTTGAATGTTATTGCAGACCTGTGGAATCTGTATGGTACAGTTCTGAAAATGCTTTGTCATGGTTCACCGCTATTGGAATCCGGTTACACTGAGTTATGTGAATTTTAAAATAGGGTAAAAATTATTATTCCACGAAAATCCCAAGAGTCTCAATGTTAGAAGGCACTGCACATGCAGTAACTGCTGTGCATGGAAATCCCATAATTATGGTGATCAATTATGGAAGGATGAGATGGGCGGGGCATGTAGTACGTAAGGGGAGATGAGATCTTCACGTGTAGTTTCCATCGAAAAATCAGAAGAGCAAGTACAGCTTGGGGAGGCTTCACAGGCAGGACGGTGATGAGACTGTAAAAGTAAAGTTGGCCCTGTGCTTAACTGTTTAGGCACTATGCCATAAAGACGTATGGTGGAGTGGAGGTATAGCCGCATATTTCTTGGCCTCGGCACTAGATGGAAGAGAGTGGCTAGCTTCACGCCTTACCGCTTTAGCCCCGACGAAAGAGCCCCCGATGACCATTGGATAGGAGGCTGAGTGGGCCACAGAGCCGGTCTGGACTCTGTGGAGAAGAGAAAAATCTTGCTGGGAATCGAACCCGGGAAGTCCAACCCGTCGCTATGCCTCCTAGACAGATGATGAAGGAAATCTGGACCTGAATTAATCTGGGAAGGATACACGCATATAGGCCAGCAAGCGGTAACCCTTCCGGATGTGCCAAGTTCAAATCTCGACCGGGAAATAGATTAACCTCACTGAAGGTTTTCGTGACTTTCCTCAGTCTCTCCACGCGAATTCAACGTCATCACGTCACATTAGGCCACGATCGCTTCCTTCCATATTTTTCTACAATTTATTATCTGCTGTAATTAGAAGCTACGTATTGTGAGAAACCGCAGGGAACCGTTACAACAAAACCGTACGTAAAAACGAATTCATCAAATTCCAGTTCACCAAGTCGACCAGATTGCCAGAGAAATACAGAAATATGCAATAAGTGGGCGTCGGCTTGGTGAGGACTAATCAGGCATCTCCTCCTATTCCGAGTTTTGGAAAAATAAAAATTTAAAAAGCGAAAATATCTGTCCATCTATCTTTGTCTCTACAGCCCTTGTTGACCTTGGCCGCTTTTTCACTTCCTTATTCCTTTCCACAGTCGGTGGGACTCCTTGGACGGGGGATCAGCCCGTCGCACACAGAACAACATAAACACACACAGACATCCATGCCTTGAGTATTCGAACCCACGATCCCAGTGCTGAGTGGGCGAAGACAGTTCATATTTTAGACCGTGCCCCCGCTGTGATGAGCGAAAGGCGGAAATATACCAACTATTAATAACAGAAATTAAAATTATCGTTAACAATATATTCTTCTGTATTGAGTACCCAACGCGTATTAGTAAAAATAGTTTACACCGCTTAAATGTAAGTTTATAGGAACATTTTCTTCCCCGCAACCCCCCTTTGAACAGAATCCATAGTTTTGCTCTGTTAGCATATCGTTGAGAATGAATGTCATAGAATCTGGAACTTAGACCGATTTTGTCTTAAAATCCTTTCCGTTGAGGCCTGAAGTTGCGACTTCAGAGCGCCGAGCCAGTTTGAGTGGGAGGTGTTGCTGTGTTACTATCGGGTGGATGCGGTGTGACGTAATGATTTGTCATCCTATCATCATTTTGATGACACGCTCAAATGAGCGTCCTGTTTTAGTAGGTGGAGTCAAAGCCATATCCTAACGATCAACATCACACATTTTTGATTGCGTGTACTTTAATGCCATTGTCATGCTGTTTAAATAGACGCATATGCCAAGTGGCTTTGCGGTCTGGCTAAGGGTAGGGACCAGTGGAGGGCTCTTGTGGACGTGGTAATGAATATTCGGGTCCCATAAAATGTTGTGAAATTCTGGAGTAGCTGAGCAACTGGCAGCCTCTGAAGGAGCGTTCAGCTACATGCAGTTAGTTTTTGGCTTTGCTGTTCCCTGCACATATGTACTTACGTTCTGTATATAGTACATAGGTCCTGTAGTTGGATAATTATAAAATTCAGTATTGTTAGTTCCTATTTAAATTTATGAAGTAAATAGGCTGCGTACTGTCTTCTGACACATGACGTCATGTAGTCCGGTAAAATTTCACCGACGTTTAGCATGAACACAGCACCTCTGTCTCCCCGGTCGAAAAGTAAGCCGACCTTTGCTTCTTGCTGCGTGTTTACGTTGCTTACGAACCGACTGCGTGAACTGAGCAAGCGACCAACAAGAATCAAGCAGGAAGTCGGGTTCGAGGTTGTTACAATTGTGACTATGATCAGTCCTGTCTTCTGAGGTGCGACGCTATGTAATCCGGCAATAGTTCATCGACGTTTCGGAGAACATATCTACTTTCTGGTTGCTTGTTGCTTGATTGGTTTTCTCTTCGACTCTGATGATGGAGGTAGTATGTTCCTCCCGATATTCGGTGGATTTCTATCAACGTCACGGTGTCATATATTAGCAGGGAGAATCAGTAAATAGGTCACAGATAGAAGTAAAATAACTGTAACCGGCGTAATATGTTTTCTGTGTCTATCACTAGGTAGCAGCACAATCCAGCTTCATGACATGCTAGGTAGCAGAGGCGCATGCGCATTTTCAGAGGCTGGTTTCAGTAGTCAAAATGGCGACCGTGCTTGGGGAATTTACAGTCGAAGAGCAGTGTTCTGCAGTGTTATGTGCGCTTCTTATAGGAAAAATGACTCAATACGAAAGGTATCCATAAAGAAATGTTTCTTATTTAAGGTGGGAAGTGTTTGTCGCGTAAAGCGGTTCACAATTGGGTCGAGAAACGTAGCAAACATTGCGTTGATGACGAGAGTCTGAAACGGATGTGCGGAAGTGGCTGAGACAATAGTCAAAAGACTTCTATGCTACGGGTTTCGAAGCACCGGTAAAGCGATGGGACAAGTGTATCAGTGTCGGTGGATATGTCTAGAAATAAACCTTTTCTGCCGGATTCGAATATCACATGTTTTCCGTTTCATACCCAATTGTGACATTTACTGACTCTCCCTAGTACGAAAGCGCTTACAAAATAATCCTCGAACTTTTCAGTTGATCTCACACGACACTTAAAAGTAAAGCTATCCCTGTAACAGGCCGTGAAGGCCCATAGGGTTGTGAGACGTCGAGACTCCCACATTGCCTAGACAATAGGCTCACATATGGCGGTGAGGTTGTCAGCGTTACGCGCCGGCCGCCCTTTACCCCGGGAAGATTCCTGGTACTCATTTCTGTTAAGAGGCCTAGTCGACCCTAGGGCCGTGGTGCGGCTGGAAGGACTAGGTCTATCGAAAAATTCGATGACTTCAACCAACTACGCTACCGTCTCTCACGGCACTTAATATATATAAATGAGAAACATATGCAATTCGTATGATGCAGTATCGATACAGTCTAGCAAACCTTTAGCGGTTGAACAATGTTATAGCTCAGAATTCTGTTACATTGTGTAGGAGTTGAGGCTCTGACACCGGTGGTTACGAACATTTATCTTCTGGGATATCATACCGTGTAGTACGTTGAAAGTAACGTTGCGTAAACATAATTTTATCTCTGTTTCATACGTATTTTACAACATGTCATAGCGCCATAATCAGGGATGTATGGTTGCCATAGCGTATCGGACTCTCATTACAGAGAATTTAAATTAATCCAAGAGTATAAACGAAAAAAAAAGAATAACAGGAACGTGGCAAAGATCACGGAAAAGAATGCATAATACATCAATCGTTAATCATGTTATACTTACTTACTCACGGAGCTGAGCCCTTCTGGAGGAGTTGCCAATTCTGCAGCTACTCAAGAATTTCCCAGCATTTTATGGAACCCGAAGGTTCATTACTATGTTCACAAGAGCCCTCCACTGGTCCCTATCCTGAGCCAGACCAATCCAATCCATACCATCCCATCCGATCTCTCTAAGATCCATTTTAATATTGTCTACCCACCCATGTCTTGGTCTTCCCAGTGGTCTCTTTCCTTCTGGCTTTCCCATCAATATCCTATACGCATTCATCGTCTCCCCCATTCGCGCTACAAGCCCTGCCCACCTCACCTTCCTTGACTTGCTCATTCTAATTATACTTGGAGAAGAGTACAAGTTTTGAAGCTCCTCATTATGCCAGTCTGTGTTCCTCCCTTGATGTCAGAGACCAAGTTTCACACCCATACAGAACCACAGGCAAAATTATAGTTTTGTATATTCAAATGTTTTTGTTTTTGGACAGCAGACGAAAAGACAAAAGGTTCTAGACTGAATGGTAGCCAGCATCACCCGAGATCAGTCTCCTCTTAATTTCCTCCTGAAACAGTATTGATTTTCAATTCGTGTATTTTGTTGTGTTTATTATATACAATTCTTTATTGGAATCCGTCGTAACACTACAACATAACGGTCAAGGTCAACGATTACCTTGGATACATATTTCAGCTTTCAAAGCCATCATCAGGCAAAATACATGGTTACCATATTCACATACTATTGAACTGCATTTCAATGTGACAGTAGAGCTGTGTTACACTATAATAATACAAGGTATAAAAATACAATGAATTATAAAATTATGATAAAACGAAAGTTATAGAATAAAATATGGTTAAAATCTCTTCATGTGATTTTTCATATTATGAAGTCAGTCGTTGCAATCTTCTTATTATATTCAAGCGGACATACAGTGGTATATTCAGGGCTTGTATACATAAAGTAAACTGCTTGGAGGCCCGTGGTATAGGTGTAGTATTATTTGATATTAATTGTTTGGACGGTGTCTCATATTACAATGTATTGTATCAGCTCTGTTGGGAATACAGATTGGAACTCAGACTTCATAATATGAGATATCAAATGAAGAGTTATTAACCATATTTTATTACCTAACTTTCGTTTTATCATAATTTTATAATTCATTGTATTTTGATACCTTGTATTATTATAGTGTAACACAGTAGTGACGTATCCAGCTCTACTGTCAAAATGATAATGCAGTTCAATACTGTGTGAATATGGTAACCATGCATTNAAGACAAAAGGTTCTAGACTGAATGGTAGCCAGCATCACCCGAGATCAGTCTCCTCTTAATTTCCTCCTGAAACAGTATTGATTTTCAATTCGTGTATTTTGTTGTGTTTATTATATACAATTCTTTATTGGAATCCGTCGTAACACAACAACATAACGGTCAAGGTCAACCATTACCTTGGATACATAATTCAGCTTTCAAAGCCATCATCAGGCAAAATACATGGTTACCATATTCACATACTATTGAACTGCATTTCAATGTGACAGTAGAGCTGTGTTACACTATAATAATACAAGGTATAAAAATACAATGAATTATAAAATTATGATAAAACGAAAGTTATAGAATAAAATATGGTTAAAATCTCTTCATGTGATTTTTCATATTATGAAGTCAGTCGTTGCAATCTTCTTATTATATTCAAGCGGACATACAGTGGTATATTCAGGGCTTGTATACATAAAGTAAACTGCTTGGAGGCCCGTGGTATAGGTGTAGTATTATTTGATATTAATTGTTTGGACGGTGTCTCATATTACAATGTATTGTATCAGCTCTGTTGGGAATACAGATTGGAACTCAGACTTCATAATATGAGATATCAAATGAAGAGTTATTAACCATATTTTATTACCTAACTTTCGTTTTATCATAATTTTATAATTCATTGTATTTTGATACCTTGTATTATTATAGTGTAACACAGTAGTGACGTATCCAGCTCTACTGTCAAAATGATAATGCAGTTCAATACTGTGTGAATATGGTAACCATGCATTTTGCCTGATGATGGCTTTAAAAGCCGAAACATGTAGCTAAGATGATGTTGGCCTTGACCATTATGTTGTGTTACGACGGATTCCAATGAAGAATTGTACAGGTTTTGATTTGTTATCATTGTTCCCAAATATCTGAAATGTGCCACATTTTCAAAACATCTGTTTCCTATTTTTATGTCATGATTTTGCTCTGCATTTTGGTGACGAGACAGCAACATCTACTTAGTTTTCTCTGTGTTTACTTCTAGACCAACCTCTTTACTTGCGTCAATTAAAGTTTGTGTGTTTTCCTTTATGGTATCTACATTATCACCCAGTAGATTCACATCGTCGGCTTAGACTAACAGCTGATGTGTCCCGTTTAATTTCAGTCCCACCTGGTTTTCTTGGACGTTCCTAATGGCATATTCTAAAGCAAAGTTGAAAAGGAGTGGCGATATAGCATCGCCATTCTTGATAGGAAATTTATCAGACAAATGTTTACCTACACGGACTTTATTATACGTTTCGTTTAAACACATTTTAATCAACTTAACTAGTTTCATGGGTATCCCAAACTCTATCAGAATATTGTACATTTCTTCCCTCATAACTGAATCATAGGCTTTCTTGAAGTCTATGAAAAACTGATGTACTGTCTCATTGTACTCCCATTTTCTCTCCAATATCTGACGAATGCAAAAGATCTGATCTGTAGTTGATCTGTTACACCGAAACCCACACTGATGATCCCCAATAATTTCATTTATATATGGACTTAACCTTGAGAGAAGAATATTGGATAAAATTTTGTATGAAGTTTATAGCAGTGATAGCCCCCAATAATTACTACAGTCAGTTTTATCACCCTTCTTTTGAACTGGTACAGTAATAGACTCCTTCGACTGATCAGGCAATTATTTCTTATGCCAAACAGAATTACGTAATTAGATTGTGAATCTTAGAACGTTTATTTTAGCCTCCTGCTTGAATAAGTTCTGCCAGAATTTGATCACTACCTGGCGATTTATACCTTTACAATTTTGCAATAGCACTCTCAAACTCAAAAGGGCTAGGATCAGGTACTAACGGCGCCGCTATATGGATTTCTGTCTGCCTAACATCACTGACCCTATGTACATCCAATAATTGACAGAAATAGTTCTTCCACCTATTCAAAATATTGTGGGAATCTGCAAGCAGATCACCATTCTCATCCTTCAGTAAGTTACGTCTAGGTTTGTAACCGCTGTTAAAGTCATTTATTCCTCTATACAGGTCTCTAATATTCTTGTTGTTGGTGTTCATTGCAAGCTAATCAATTTTGTCTTTCAGATATTCCCTCTTTTTGTTCCTAAAATGCCTGCTGGTTTCGCGTCTTATATTGTTCAGATTATCCCCATTTAACTCGCTTGGATCCTGTAACCGTTGCAATTTGGCCTGCTTTATTTGATCTAATAATTAATTTGAGCATCCTTCAATCAACCGTAGCTTGTGCTTCTTCAGTTCATAATAACCTAGACTCTCGTTGGCAGAAATTTTTATATTCTTTCTAATAGCTTCCCAAGCTTTATTAACATCCACCCCAGTTTACAAGTTTTCCAAAGCCCGCAATCTGTTTGAGATTTCAACACAATACTGCCTCTACCTCATTTAATTTCTTGAGATTGAACCTCTCCAAATGAACTCCTTGCTTTGTTTGCCTGCTCACTGCCAGTCTTTCCCTAACCTTTGCCACCACCAGGTAGTGGTCAGTATCACAATCTGCTGCCCTGAATGATCGGACATCAAGTATACTTGAGTGGCGTCTCCTATCTATCAAAATATGGTCTATTTGATTGTGTATCTTCCCATCAGGAGATGTCCAAGTAAATTTATGGAAGTTACGATGTGGGAACATTGTATTTTTGTTAGTAAGATTTTTTGATGTGGCAAAGTTTACTACTCTAACTCAATTATCATTACTAATTTCATGCAAACTCTCATTCCCAATCGCTGGTTTGAAAATGTCTTCCCTTCCTACTTTCGCATTGAAATCTCCTAATAAAACATTCACATGGTACTTCGGGAATTTATCAAATACATGTTCTAGTTCTTCATAGAACCTGTCCTTTATGTCATTAATTGTATCTTCTGTTGGGACGTGAACATTCATAACAATGATATCACACCAGCGACCTTTTAGTATTATATATGATATCCTATCACTAACGAACTCTACTCCCTTAACTGCTGATACGATTCTCTTATGTACGAAAAAACCTGTACCTAATTCATGATTTTCATTCCCCTTTCCATAGAAAAATGTATATTCGCCTGCTGGTTTGATACCACCTCCGTCCTATCTGACCTCCTGTACTCCCACTAAATCTAACTTATGTTTTAAGATTTCTTCCGCCACTGCCCTGAGCGAACCTGCTCTATAAAACTTCTGACGTTCCACATACCGAATCTCAATTTATCATGTTATATAATATTATATTTTGTTCCTTTGGGGCACGCTGTAGCGTAGTTGGTTGATGCACTATTCTTCAAGGCGGAAGGTCGCGTGTTCGAGTCCTGATGAGGTGGATTTTTCAATTAGTCTAATCCTTCCTACCGCACTATGGCCCTGGGAACGACTCAGCCTCTAACAGAAATGAGTATCAGGAATCTTCCTGAGGAGTAAAGGGCGGCCGGCGCCTAAGACTGACAACCTCACCGCTGTCTGTGAGCGGATTTTGTAGAGAAAATGTGGGAGACTCGACATCTCACAAGTCTATGGGACCTCGCGGCTTTTTATATGGATAGATGTATTTTTTATTGAAAGTAAACTTATTCCGTTTTTATATTAAGGTAATAATTTTGCTAAACAAAATTCAAAGAGGGAAAATATAGAAAGAATAAGTCGGTTGTAGTGGACTTTAATATTACAAAGAGAATAAGATATAAAGACATGAATTCTGCTACTGTAAGTTCCGACCCCGACGTCCATCATAAAAGAAAGATTATAGACCCATACAGGAGAGAAGATGAAACCCGCACAACGTTAGTGTTATCACCTAGCAACCCTCTTATTGTATTGCCTCTTCACTTGAGTCATCGCTGCAAGGAATGGTCCACACATGAAAAACATTCGTTTGCTTGGGATCACCACAGCTCACCAACGAAATATGTAAAATACTTATCAACAGATGTCGTTATGTACTATATCATCAAGTATGGGAAAACTGCGTTCATTTTGTGATATTTGAGGTTGTCGATGAATAGCACCGTCTTTCAGGATGTGACGCCGTGTGGTTTGGTTTATTTTGCGATGCTTTCGATATCTAGACGACATAGCGTCGGATTGCAATATGAGTGATGTTCTTCTGACAATTTTTGGTAATGATTTTGTCATGGTATAAATATTACGGTAGATATTGTCCATCAACTTTGGTGTATTTTTAATACAAGACGTTTCGGAAGCTGTATCTTCCTGCGTCATCAGTTGTAAGCGTGAGGAGAAGATCCTATTCAAGTGGGCCCATTAGATGGAGCCAGTGATCGCGACAAGGCCCTTCTAACGGGCTCACCTAAGTTGAATCCTTCCCCATATTTACACATGATCACGTAAGAAGATATAACTTACGAAACGTCTGTTATTTTAAATATAGGCGATGAACAATGCCGGACGTAACATTTATACCAAGACTGAAAAAAGACGAATTGGAAGGAGATGGTAGGAAACGTCTTCAAGGTATCGGGGTGCCATCAGGGAATTTCCCCGGAGGGACTGATTAAAAACTACGAAAACCTTATTCTGAACAGCCGGTGTCCCGAACGAGGTTCGATCCGAGTGTCTCCCAAATACATTTCTAGAGCGTTCCCTTTGCACCAAAGAGTTAGGTCGACAACATGTTGTATGATAGAAGTTTACTGATGTTTCGGCGAAAAATTCTGCCCCCATCTTCAGAGTCGAAGACTAAGCCATGCAAGCAACATAAGAAAACGAAGAATGTTTATGATCCGGCCATGTTATGTGTGTGTATCTGTGTTCTCCCTTAAAACTTCTGAACTACTTAGGCGATATTGACAAAATTTGACATGCATGTTATTCCATTAGAATCCACTCCAACGCCACCCTTTGAAGTTCCCCACAATCTGTACCAACAACATGGCGAAGTCACAGAGTTACAAGATGTAAACGACATTAGCACCACTTGAAGTAAGGTTATAATAAGATGTATGGTAAGTGATCTTCGAAAATCGTGGAAAAAATTTGAAGTATCATATTTTCTAGAATCTGAAATAACGTCATGGCGGTAATCAGTCTGATAGCTCATAAACATGCCTACATTTTATTTTAATCATACACGTGCCAAGTGTCGAAACGAAAATTACGACCTTTACAAAAATTGCTGTATCTGACAGCATGCGGCATCTTCTGATATTTTGTCTGAACTACAGAGTCAAGTAATTCTTTGAGTTATATGCGGAAGAAAAATATGTCTCACAACCTACGATGGGAGCTCAGCACTGTAGATATTAAAGATGGATCTTCTAGAGCCAAATAAAACCAAATAATTGTATTTAGAGTTTTTCTCACGGAATTAAATGTTCACAAATGCATAGAATCTGCATTTAGCTTTCTGTTTTTATGGTGTAATTAATTAACTGGGCATGCGGAACTGATTATGCATCTTAGTGACTGTTTAACTCTGCCGTTTACTGGTTATAACTGTTGTTTTGAAATTTTTACATTGTTGAAATTCTCTTAAATCCATGATTTGATAGTAACTGTACCAAGGAGCACAATAAAGTAGGTTTACACACCTAAGACGGAAAGACAATCAATTTCCGAAACGTTTTGTTTTTAAGAAAAAAAAACACCGACGGTTCATACAGTCCAACATAATAATTATTTTGAAACAATATGCTGTAACACCGTCAGAAAATCTCTTCACAGTTCTGTTATACTTTCGGGATTACTGAGTTCTTGGTCCGTCCAGAATCGACTATGTTTCAGTTGTCAATTATATGAACCAGATTTATATTCTAGATTGTCTGCAAACCTCTGACGTGTAAAGTTTTGAATGGTGCAAAACGTCTTTGAAAATGGTAAGAAAATTATTTTTGTGGATAAATGTAATTACAGTAAATCCTCGATTTAATGGATATCGGATTTAAGCGACAAAATCATTCGGTACTTACCCGTATTCTCCGGTTGTAATTTCGGTACTTCCCCGTTTCGTCTGGTTGATATGTCTTGTATGAGTACTTCGTCAGTCGCGTTGCGATTTTAACGTGTATCTAGTACATAGGTAGATCACCGATCACAGTGGCCGCGCTGTCATGTTTCGCCCGCTCGAACACTGGGTTCGTGGGTTCGAATTCCTCTCAAGGCATAGATTCCTGTCTTCATTTATTCTGTGTGTGTTCTCCTGTGTAGGTAGCGGCCTTGCGTTGGGCTGTTCCCCCGTCCAAAGGGTCCTACCGACTGTCTAAAATTAAGAAACTGAATTGAATCGAAGCATTTCACGGATGCCCTATGCTCCAAGCGGGAGTAAAAAGAAGATAGATAGATAGATGGACAGACAGACAGACAGACAGACAGACAGACAGACAGATAGATAGATAGATAGATAGATAGATAGATAGATAGATAGATAGATAGATAGATCATTCTAATGATAATTAAATTTGTGTTGTGATGTGTTTGGTTTGTTCTGCGTTACAAACATTTATTTTAAATTAATACACAATGGAACCCCAAAAAAGCACAAAAACAAAAGTTAGAATTTATGAGTATCCATCTCATGTGTTTGTGAGGAATACGGACATTCGGCAATATCGGAAACCCCCAAATTAGTCCGTTAAAACGAGGATGTACTGTGTAAAACAAAGATATGACTCTTGAGGACGGAGCATATAACGTCAACAGCAGAACTGATTAATTTAGTAGAGTTCTGAATTAATTTTCCATAAGAACTCGCAGAAGGTGAAGTCGTACCCATAGTAATGTATATGTCTTTCATTTAACTCTGCATGCGTTCTCACGTCCCACATTTTGGTTACAAGGCTTTTGAGAAATTTGTAATTTCAGCTTTATGTTACATGGCACTAGTTAACGGCGATCTGTACACCGACCGGCAGTGCTCTTGTCAGAGTTGTGAAATCCTGGAAGAGACTGCAGTCATTACATGCTCAAGACTGTTTACAAAGCATGGAGTAAAGTTTCCAACACGGAGTTCCACGTTTTGTATTCTTGACCAAATATTATTAGATTATGAGTTGATCGGGACATTTAGCACGCATGGGAGAGAAGGAAAATCTATACGAATTTTTGATAGGTAAACCTGACGGAAGGAGACCACTTGAAAGACATAGGCATACAGAGAAGGACAATATTAAAATGGATCTTAAATAAGTGGAATTATAGGGTGTGGATTGGACACATGTGGCTCGGAATAAGGATCAGTGTTTTGTTGTTGTGAATACGGTACTGGACCTATTTTTCCATAAAATGTTCTTAACTTCTAGAGTAGTTGAGCTGTAACGCCATGTAGTACGTTGAAAGTGACCCGACGTTTCGGAGGAGCATGTCACCTGTATCTGCAGCATCGTAAAGTAAGCCAAGTAAGAAACCAGCGTGAAGCCTGGTAGAAACATACTATACGGCGTTGTAGTCCACAAGATATAATCCTTAATAAATGCCGCTGTGAGAACCTTAGAGCCTATATAGCTGAACTACTGTTAGCTTTTCAAGAACGACTCTGCCCCGTTTGACTATTTAGATTGTGAACTGGAGTTAGCTCCCTTTTTCTTTAAAGATTGAAAATATCTCCCACCAGGACACCCAAGCGTGTGGCAGGAAAACATCTTGTTATGAAAAGATAATCCGACAAGAGTCCGAGAAGAGATTTCACAGAATGCTTTATTTTTATATTCATGTAGGTCTCCTTAGCATCCCAAAGGTCTGCCGTACCTTTGGCTATCATTTCATACTAAGGATCAAATAACTCAGCTTAAACTCTATTCTCAAAGACGGAAATTTCCATATGGTTCACTATCAAAGAATTCATGACATTGTGGTAATTTCGCTCGTTTTTAATGTCAGCCTACTCATATAAACTGTTAAGGGTGGATTTTCTTTCTTGGGATTTCCGAGGGACTATACAGCTTTTGTGGAGAAATATTCTGAGAGGTCACACGACGTAGTAATGGTCATTCTAAGTAAAAAAAGTGTATATGTACATGTGTCCTATTCCGAACGGTTCCCGAAATACAGCTATTTCACTGTACAGTACGCTGTACACTGTACAGACGAGCAACACGCCATGTTCTCACACGAGTTGCACCGAGATAGAGCTATTTCACTGTACAGTACACTGTACACTGCACAGACGAGCAGCACGCCATATCCTCACACGAGTTGCACCGAGATAGAGCTATCTCACTGTACAGTACACTGTACAGACGAGCAACACGCCATGTCCTCACACGAGTTTCGCCGAGATAGAGCTATTTCACTGTACAGACAAGCAACACGCGAGTTGCAAAGTGCACTGATGTTGACTGTGGAATTTTTGAAAATGTATTATACTAGGTAAACTATACCATCTTTGTCACTTGAACAATAAATACTGGTATTGGAAACAGTGCGTAATATCTCGTTCTTATCAACAATTTTGGAACTGTACAGTGAAATTTTTTAATCTCCTTTATTGACAATCAGATACTACAATATTTTAGTCAATTTGCTCTCTTGTGTACAATTAGTTAAGAATTGTACATTTCAGTGGCTTGAGTGGGTCACTTCCATCGACGCGTCCCTCAGATTTTTAGGTCTTCTGGCCACTTTCGTCCAATTCTTCTGTGGTCATGTTGATGTAAAAGCGGTTGGAGCAGTGGGTTGGGATGGTTAGCTAATTTGTTGAAGTGGTTGATGCTGTGTTCTTTGATGACTTCTGTTATGTATGGAATTTTGAGGTCGGTGTGAATGGCGTGGTTACATACGTACCATGGTGCGTTTGCGATGAGACGAAGAATTTTTGATTGAGTTCGTTGGATGAGATCTATATTTGATTTGCTGGCGCACCCCCAGAGTTGGATCCCGTATGTCCATATTAGTTTGATGACTGACTTGTATATTAGCAGCTTGTCAATGGATATGTGTGATTTTTTTCCTATGAGCCAGTATAGGTCTTTGATTTTTTGATCCATTTGTTTTCTTTTCGTGAGGATATGTTGTTTCCAGTTGAGCTTGCTGTCAGAGGTAAGTCTGAGATACTTTGCTTGATCTTTTTGTTGGATGGTAGTGTGGTGTATTTGAATCAGGGGGCATTTGCCTTTTCGAAGCGTGAACGTTGTTTGAATGGATTTTGTTTCATTAACCTTGATTTTCCATTTTTTAGCCATTTTTCTATCAGTATGAGGTGGTCCTGTAGGTTAGTTGCTGCTGTGGTGGGATTATCGTGTGTAGCGAAGATAGCCGTGTCTTCGGCAAATGTCCCTATGAGTGTCTTGTGGGATGTGGGGCGGTCGTGGATGTAGAGCGTGTAGAGGAAGGGGCTGAGCAGGCTTCCTTGGTACAGTGAAATACGAGTAGATGTATCTCGGAAACCGTTCGGAATAGGGCATATGTACGTATACAATTTTGCTTGGAATGGCCGATACTATGACCTCCCAGAATATTGATGTGTCCTCCTGGGACACTCTGTATATTATAAAAAATAATTTCTTGTGAAAACTTTTGATCATAAAAAAATATTATGAGTATGTTACAAACACAGTACAGTCCAATCATTATATCTGAAATGTGAAAAAAAAATTGGATATTTATTTAAAGTGTCTGTTTGAGGTACAGAAAAATTAGTCCCTATTACTAACAAAGAATCAGTTCATCTTTACGCCGTTCATTACTATTTTAAATATTTAATTAACAGCATATTTACAATCCACTCTCGATAATATGGAGTAATAAGTAAATTTGTTCTTTAGTAGAAAAGTCATCCACTGATGATACTCTTACAGGCCCTGTAGAGGAATGGTGATGGTTTTAATTTTCCTCATCTGCGGATTGTGGTGGGTCAGACGGCCACTGTCTTCTCAGTCTTCTTACATTTGGTGGGCTGCTAATTTCTGCAACTTGTCTGTTATTGTGTACGAGTATGCTTTGATGGTAGAGTGTTGACAATCTATGTATTTCTTCTATGACAAATGGGATTTGCAGATCATTGCGAATAGTAAAATCGGAGACATACCAAGGTGCTTTAGTCATTGAGTGTAGGAATTTTAAGTCTTCGATGGTTCTGTACAGCCCCATAGCTGTATACCATATGTCCATATGAAATTTATTATGCACCTATATGGTAGATGTTTGTTTTCTATGGACAGCAACTATTTTAAAATGACGTGCACATTGTGGTAACATATTTATTCGCCTTACTTGCAGAATTAACACACAGACATGTATTTTCTGCACCAGAACAGGCTCCGTGACAGTTCCTTCTGTGCAGGAACTACCCATGTTGGCCGTCAGTAACAAAGGACAAATCGGTACCGAAAGGGTCACTACCGGTCTTCATGATCTCTTCACCCAAGCTCCAGCTTGGCGGTTCGCTGTAGGGTTGTCACATCGGCGTTTCGTATCAGAAGGGTGTTGCATATATGACATCTGTCCTGTGTCTGTCCGGAAGGACAGGCATATTGCTAACGGATGCTGAAGAAACACCAGAGACGCAAAACCAAATACACAAAGTTTCGCCTAAGTAATTTCCATTTAAACATTCTTCTTTAAAAGTATGAATTCATGGTTCATTACAGTTTCGAAACGTTAATTCTTCAAAATATCTACCCTTCTGTATATATAAAATAGTGGCCGTGCCATAGCTCAGGCGGTTAGTCGCCGGTTTCCCACCGCGGCGGCCCGGATTCGAGTCCAGGTCAGGTTGTGTGGGATTTGTGGTGGACAAAGTGGCATTGGAGCAGGTTTTCTCGGAGTACTTCGGTTTCCCCTGCCAATTATTATTCCACCGCCTGCTCCGCATTCATCATCTGTCATCCGGGGCTGGTACAATAGGCCAAAGAGTGGCCGACGTACCAAGTGGACTCAGTCTCACCCCACCCCAAGAAAATAAAAAAAAAACACGTAAAATAGTTCTGCAAAAGTGAACTAAAAGCTCTGAAGTAACGTAGTTTTTACAACAGCAACGGATTGCTTACAGGTGACACGTCCCATGAACGTGAACGAGCGATGAGTCTTTTGTTTCAGTATACATGTCTGTTCCGTGAGTAAAGATAAAGTTGCCCTTGTGCTTAATTATTTCAGCGTTATGTCATGAAGACATATGTGGAGAGGACGTATAGCTTCACCATTTCTAATCTTGGCATTAAATGGAGGTGAATGGTCAGCTTCGCACTCCGGCCGCTTACCCCTGGAGACTGAACGGTCCCAAAGTCGGTTTGGACGCTGTAGACTAACTAAAACTAACTTCATGGAGCTGAGCCCTTCTTCAGAAGCTGTCAGTTTCGCGGCTTCTCGAGAACTTCCCAGAATTTTATGGATCCCGAAGGTTCATTGCCGTGTTAACAAGAGCCCTCCGCTGGTCCTTATCCTGAGCCAGATCAAACCAGTCCATACCATCCCATCCTATCTCTCTAAGATCCATTTTAACATTGCCCATACACTTACGTCTTGGTCTTCCTAGTGGTCTTCTGGCTTTCCCACCAATATTATATATGCATTCCTTTTTTCCTCCAGTCGTGTTGGAGGACCACCCCTTGTCGGTTTTCCGCAACTGCTTATTCAATATACATCTTGACGCCGTCTTCTCCTTCCGTAACCTGAGAACGCGCCATGCCGTGGTGACAAGGAACCCAGTTAACATGGCTGAATGCTGTAGAGAAGAGAAAATCTTGCACTGCTGAGAATGGAACCCGGGTTGTCCAGCCATATTCAAACGCGAAATAAAACTCCTTTTCTTTTGTATTTTTTCCCTTTTAAAATAGCAATTTTGACTGAAGTTTATCTTTAGACATTGGACGCAACACTCAATTGTTTAAACAAGTTCCCACACATCACCCGCCCTCGGATAATTCCTAGTTTACTGTACAAACAAAGCATGATTATTGAAAAGCAAAACTATTGTGATTTTACGTAGATGTGGTGAATTGAAATTTCTTTACTTTATTCCGTCACTACAACAGAAAATATGTACTCACCATGCAGTCACAGTTTCTCACAAAATATTTCGGCTCATTAAGCCGTCCTCAGGTATTTTGCTTTTCTACATTCACCTGTATTCGTTTTCTATTATTCATAAATTAGCCATTGCTTACATATTGGAATACTTGTTTGTTAGTAATACGAAAAAGCATTGTATACGATCATAAGAAGGTGTATCCACCTCTAAGATTAAGTATTAATTGTTAAAATGTTAAAAGATTAAAATTAAAATTAAACAAATTGTGGCATGTAGACCCGTTGTTAGGCAACGATAGCGAAACAAACAGACAACGGCCGTTAGTAGCAACGGCTCATAAACAGCAACAGAGGAACGGTGTTTTCTGTGCGGTCCGTGTCGATATATTATAAACAGGACAAATCCAGAGCGGAATTCAGTCAAGCAGTTTAATTAAGTTAGTTGGTGGGTGAGTGAGATAGAGAACTGCTGAGGGTCAGTTGTTGTGGGATGTTGCTGGGAGAAGCTGGTCTCTGAGGCCGTGGACAGTTGGGGAGCTCGGAAGAAGGAGAACTTCTGCTGTTGGAAGCCGCTACCCTGCGACGGCTAGTGAAGACGTGACTGTGGACACCAACGTGTGTGTGTGATAGTGAACTGTAAAGTGTAGTCACACGTTGTATTAAAGAGGCAATTAAATCCGATCACCAGTACAGCAGCCGTCTACACTCACACTGCATACATGTGACAGTATAAAAAATGTTATATTATGATTTGCCTGAGTGTAACGGTTGTATGTGTATGTGTCTCTTCTACCGATGTATTTCTTTGGGGTTCTTCCTGGTCTTGTATTGACGCAGTGTATTTTGTTGGCTTGTAGGTTTTCTCCTTGTTTGTATTCCTGGTATTTGGGAGAACTGTTGTGTATTGTACGTGGTGGTTGTGAAACGGACCTGTGGTGAACTGGTCTGGCATCAGATTTAGAGCTGCAAATGGAAACGTGCATGAGGCATCATGCAAACTGAGGTCATCATGTTGCTCGTTGTGGTGATTGCTTAAATTAATTGCCTAAAATCCCGTCATGACTTGCGTAGAAGACGGCTTCGTGGGTTCCTGAATACAATCACTTGCAGGTTATCAAAACAGTTCCACTTAAAAATTTTACGATTTCGAAGAGAAAAGATGACGTAAGTTGTAATGTCGAAAATGAGTCAATTAATGTTGTATTTTACTATCATATCGTCACCAGATCTACAACACACGCTGCATATAAATGAAATCATACTTCGGATTTAAATTTAAGTCATAAAATTTGGAAAATATGTCGACACTAGTTACGACAATGTTACAAAAGTGTTGCAGTTTCTCCAAAATTTTAATACAACTGATGATCACCACATAGGCTGAAACTTGTCGTGTCATGAATGCGATAAATAGAGACAAAACAAAAGCAAGCAAACACGGTGGTTTTAGTCCGAAAGCAAACTATACCGACCGAACGACCGCCGCTTGTCGGCGAAGTTAGTGCCAACTTTTGCCGATAAAGGGTGTCGCGTGGTCAGCACAACAAATCCCCAAGGGCCGTTAATTTCGGTTTTCTAGCCCGGAGCCGCTATTTCCTTGAAATAGCTCCTCAATTATCTCTCACGAGGTTGAGTGGACCCCGTTCCAGGCCCACTACTTCTCAGAAAATCTGGTAGCGCCGGGAACCCGGAACCTCTGGATCTGTAGCCAGGGACTCTGACCACTAGACCACAGAGGCGGTCAAATAAAGGCATACCAATTTAAACATTTGAGAGTTCTGAATTTCGAATTTCAAAACTTTTAATGTGAGTTGCACGTGAGACGTCGATGAAAGCATGAATAAAAATGAGTTAATTAAATCGGATTAGAAACAGTCAGGGTATTTTTAAGCAAACTGATTGTTCCATTGACATAGCCGGTATTTCTGTTTTGATTGCATTCGTAAGTTAATTAAAATAAAATTAAGAATTATTCAGTTTTGAACTTTTTCCATTGTCCAGTATCCTAAAACCTAGAGAATACAACGTTTCGGAAACTGGATCTGTTTTCTGAGGACGGAAACAAATACAGTTTTTAGAACACCGGACGACGGACAAAGTCCAAAAACCCAGTAATTATGAGTGCTATACACCATTGGCAGAACCCTTTAGGATCTAATATAAAGCTGGAAAACTAACGCATATGTGCAGACCTTTGCCTACTTGTACTACAGAAAATGTTTTCAATTTAACTGACTTGTACATTATTGAAAAGAATTTGAACCATTGTGTTGTTATTTGTACAGATGGCGAAAATATGAGAGTTGTAGAACTAGTGGCTTCATTGCACATGCCAAAGCCATTTCAACACTTTAATCAAAATAATAATATTCTAAAATCCAGATCAGTGTGGAAACATCACTTTTGAAGAATTGAATATAGACGAATTCAAAAGAAATTTTTAACATACAACTATAAAGAGACGAAATGTGGGACGTCCACAGTTATTGTGAAGAGTACGGAACAGACCAGTATCCTTCACATCTATCACAGCAAGAGTCTGAGAATGCAATGACTACTGATGAACTCTGGTTCATGTTCATCCTGTGAAGGTTGTTTAAAAATCCGTGAAGACGGTGTTGGGCGAGGTTGTGGACACTGTAACTTCTAGTAAACAGAGACCACTGAATTCAAGAATTTTCTAAGTATTTTATAAAGAAATATGCATCCGTTATACAAGGCCATTACCACACACCCGCATTCGATAGTTGTCACGGGTCAAAGTCTTTGGTTCTGTATTCACCCTGCACTCATAAATTTGGTTATTCAGTGGTGTCCATGAAGCCCAGCCTTCATCATGTCCGTGTGACATTGTGTAATCCTAAAGGTTAGCTTGCCCACCAGACACTTCTACAAGGATAAATGAACTAATGATTGCAAGGCACGACAATCATAGTTGTTTCTACGTATTCAAAAGAAATTCAGCCCCTCTTGCGTAACATAAAATTTCGGAGTACATGCCTTAAAGAAATGTCGCTGAATGCTATCCAACATTCAATGATGTTTCAATAAACTTGTGTCTTTCAGACGTATTGGAAAATTTAGGAGACCTACAAATTCCAATGGAACAGTATATTTCACCAAAGATACGAAGTTTTCATTGGTTATAAAATCTGTTTATACTTATTGTAACAGAACAAGACTTGTTAATAAAACAGTATGAGAATTAACTGTCATTTCGACAGAAAAGTGTATGAGAGATACAGACACAAAGCCCCTCTAATTAACGTTTGGGCTGGTCTGAAGGAAGACTTTCAGCATATTTCACGAGTACCTGTGAAGAAGCTACTCCCGTTTCCGGTTGCATGATCAACACACCAGCGTTTCCAAATATACAGTAAAACACAACTTTTTTAATATTTTGTCTTAGCTCTCGCGGATGTTTTGCGCTGTGCTTGGCTTGTATGCCCTATCTTGGGTATCTCTGTCTCTATCGATTGGGCCAAACTGTGTAGGCATTGCCTTAAGACGGAAACAGAATCCAGTCTCCGGAATTCTATGTATAAACAGGAAGATGGATAATGTCCAGAAAGAGAATATTTGTACAAGACTTACTGCGAAATGCAATTTGAAGGTACAGTTTACCAGCGTTTTACCTGACTTGAAGGCCTTTAAAGCCAGAAGAATGTCGACCCTTAATATTAGGTAAGTACAACATAAGGAATATCTCCTGGAATATTGGGTGGATTTAACTTAACTTCTGTGTGTATGTTAATTATGTACTACATGTTTCGGCCTTTCGGCTATAACCAGGCAATGCGCATGCACTGATGGCTATATTGGCCACTGTTTACAGTGAGTATATTCTGTGTTACCGGTTTGATATATTGGGCTGTAATGCTACCATATGCAACCTTGTTAAAAGGTTATATTGTAGAATCCTGTTGCACATTGTTTCGTCTTACATGCAACATTTTTTACAAATTTATGTTTAAAAGTTACTACATATACACAATGGGAGCCAAGCGGTAGCGTACTTGGTTGAGGCATTATATTACAAGCCGAAAGGTCACGGGTTCGAGTCACGATGAGGTGGATTATTTTTTTCCAATTGACCTAATCCTTCCAGCCGCATTATGGTCCCGTGGTCGACTCAGACTCTAACAGAAATGAGCACCAGGAATCTTCCTGGGGTTAAAGGGCGGCCGGCACATAAGACTATCAACCTTACTGCCATCTGTGAGCCGATTGTCTAGAGAGAATGTAGGAGCCTCGACGTCTCACAACCCCATGGGACTTCACGACCTGTTACAGGGATAGATTTACCTTGTTTTACCTTGCATGTAAGACGGAGTAATAGAGATATTTGTTAATTAATACTTGTTATAACGTTGAATATTAAAATTGCTGTATTGTTAAAATTATTAGAATGCTAGGAATTCTAAATTCCTTTTATTAAATATTTCCAGATATGTTATTATTTTATGTTATTTTGGCGTTTTCTAGGTGTGAGTGTGGAATGAGTGCACTTGTGCCATTACACAGATTGTCGTTTTGTTGTTGTTACTTTTGTAATGGCCGAAAGGCCGAAATGTGTAGTAGATATTTAGCTTATACTGTATCCATACAGAAGTTGTGCTGACGACAAATAAATACACAAAACAGATTGCTACGGTGCAATATTTTTTCTACATATTTGGATTGCAAAAATTATAATAAGTACTGAAAACACACATTTATGTTTCAAGTTCCTCAAAAGAATATTTTACTGTTCCTTTGTAAATAGGACCATCCAGCTCTTGAACCAACTACCTGCAGATCCTTTAGGGACTCTCTCCTGTAAACCAAGTAATTTTAGGAAACGGGTTAGGGAAGCAATAAATAAGGCGATGTGAAGGTGTGGGGGAAATCATCCAAAAGTACAGTGAAGTGAACTTGTGGTGAGGATGTGAAGGGTACGTAAGTGAAGTGAAGTGGAATGAAGGGAAGGCCATGGTGAAATGTGGGCGCATCAGATCATGACATTATATATTTCATTACTGTTACTGTTTAGTGTATAGGGTACTTATCTTTTTATTAATATTAATTTATATAATTGTAGTTGTAATTGTATTTGTTGTAGTTGTAAGTGTATTTTCATTGTATACATTATATGTAGTGTGTCCNTAATAATAATAATAATAATAATAATAAAATGGTTCCACCGCAGTAAAATGTTCGGGGATCATTGGCCTGTATTTTTCGAAGTATTTTCAGTCTGAAATTTAGTTGTGGGCGCGTCATGATCGGATAGTGACTTACATTGTTACGTAACCATTAAAATCTGGTATATTCTATTTTAGACGTTCATTAGGAACTAAAATATGCTTTCCGGATATCTCGTTAAACGCAGAGAAAGATTCTTCCCTGAGGTTGCATGCGGTAACCTCAGGGATGTTTCACACAAAACTAGGATGTTGTAGTTACTTACAGAAGGCGGAAAACCCTGCCGGAAAGTGTCCCTCAGGGGTGAGGAGAGGTCGCAGTGTGGGAATATCTTCCGCCGGGGGATGAACCCCGCTCACCGTGCTGGAGAGAGCTGCTGCTGCCGCCGCCGCGGGAGATCCGTGAAGAAAGGAAAACCCCGGTATCTGCAGCGGAATGGCCGAGAACAGGGGCAGAGGAACTGTGTGACTGAACGCCGACGGCCGGGTGACAACGGGCGTCGGTCTCGGCGACTCACGGGCACCCGACGCCTTTGTACTTGACGCCAGAATGGGCGATGCGGACTTGGCTGCCCTGTCGGGAGCAATTTCATTCGATAAATTCAAGCTCTTTCTAAAAGTGCATATTAACTGACTAAAATTTCAAAATATTAGCCTGTTTCTCAACAGATTTTGGGGGGTTGTTTATTTTACGACACTGGCAGTATCTCAGACTGTTCAGCTCGAGTGATAGGATGGTTGGTGAATAATGAATTGGAGGAAGAGGCCGTCACAGAAGCCTTCACAATCAGGCCGTGTGGACCCATAGGGTTGTGAGACGTCGAGGCTTCCCACATTTTCAAGACAACGGGCTCACAGATGGCGTTGCGGTCGTCAGCCTTACACGCCGGCCGCTCTTTACACCCAGGAAGATTCCTGGTACTCATTTCTGTTAGAGGGTGAGTCGACCCCAGGGCCATAGTGCGGTTGGAAGAATTAGGTCAATTAAAAAATCCCATGAACTAATCGGGAATCGAACACGCGACCTTCCGGCTTGTAGCATAGTGTCTCAACCTACTACACCTCCTCGTGCCATGCAGTTTCAGTTATCAATAAAGTGGCAGCACATTTGCCAGCGAAACGTCCCATTTAAATCAATTAATTTATATTAGTTCTAACTCTCTCTCATTGTACAAATAACAGGAAAAATAGGCTAATATAAGAGATAAGTAGTTCGTTGACTTGGTTCATCCTGGACCGTCACACCAGCAATAGTATGATAGTATAGTCCAGTTTGATTGATAAATGTTGTTTTTTTTAATCCTTCATCCTTTACATTATTCGGTCGTAGCGATCATCTTCACAAGGATATTATCAATAATATTTTATATCTATGACACTGTAGTAGTGGTTTCTGTAAGTATAGATAATAACCAGTGACATTGTAAGAGTAGTTTCCGTATGTTCTGATAGTGTCCATCTGAAGATGGTCGCTCCGACTGAAACATGTAAAGGGCGAAAGATTAAAAGAACACAATATTTATCAGTCACACTGGACGG
Source organism: Cryptotermes secundus (assembly GCF_002891405.2). NCBI lineage: Eukaryota > Metazoa > Arthropoda > Insecta > Blattodea > Kalotermitidae > Cryptotermes > Cryptotermes secundus. Next base: position 188,011 of record NW_019727108.1, on the reverse strand, counting down.
CGTTAATAATATTTTGTAATAAGTAGTTTTATTTCCATATTTCTCAGCTGTGCACGGTTTTATTTAATTCTAAGCTACAAGATGTATTGAATCATACTATAAAATTATTTACTAGGTTCTCTGAGATGTTTCCCAGCAATGCAGACGTTTCGCCCAGAAGAGAACGGAACATACCGATATTTCAAATTACAAAATCCTGTCTGTAACATCCTGAGAGGACAGAAGCTCACGCTCGTCGTGCGCCGAAGCTGACTAACGAAGTGGAGTACGCCCCTTCTTGACAGGTATTTTTTTTTCATCCAGTCAAAGAAATTCACGCCATTTTACGTAACCCGAAAACTCATTAAGCCTACTGTTTTCACAAAACTCCGCCCCTACTCCTTAACCTAACCCAGATGAATCAGATTCACATTTTCATATCATGTTTCTCTAATATACATTTAATATAAATTCCCATCTACGTCTAGTTCTTCCAAATGGGCTCTTTACTTCAGGTTTTCCTACGAGAATTTTGTATGCAGTTCTCTTCTCCCTCATGCATTCTACATACCCCATCCATCTAACTGTTATTGATTTTATCGCTTTCATACTATGTATCTTATGGTGTGTCGTTCAAGAAAAATATAAAATGGAAAACAGTGAACACAACAAATTATTGAAACTGATACGAACTGGATACTACAGTAACATTTGTTTATTTGTGCAAATGTTAGTGCTACATGTTTCGACCTTTCTTTAGGTCATCTCCAGGCGTACATGAAACAATAGTGATAAGTTGTTGAATATGTTAATGCAGATATCGATCCGTATTTTTTCTTTGTTGGTTTTTATAAGTTTAATATTATTTGATGACGATATAAATGCAGAAATAAGAAGTGGGAGATGAGTAGGAAGTAAGAATAAAAGGAATATACGTATATTATTAAATATAGAAGCATATGGAAGATGATAGATAGCTCGTAGTAAGAGGAAATGATTAATTTCAGTGTATCGGAGATGGGTTCTATGCTATAGGAATATTAATTTAAGCGTATTCCGGAAGTGAAGGCGCAAGGAGACAAACTCAGGCACTCCAGGAGTACAGATTATGAAACTCTTTATTGTGGAGTTTTCTACAGCCACTACCTAAGATATTTTACTAACTTACCGCGTAATTTCGGGGACAGAACTGGGTGCCGACGCCTCCAAGTTCCCATAAAGACGCGCAAAGAACTGGCGAGGAGAAGATGGTCTTGTGATGCTGGTAACAGACGAAGACTTCATTACTATTGTGTTACTACTCTTATTGTTTGAACCTTCTTCAGTTTCAGCAGCTGTTGACGTAGATATCACTGATGATGTTTTATCTACTGTAGACTGTAACATCTCGTCGCTAGTTTACAAACTGATATACTTCCAGTTAAATTTCGAATATACACGTATCTTATTTAAACACTTGGACTATCAAGTCTGTAAACCTCGTATCATTTAAAAAGAAGTTTTTTCATCTGAATCTCACGATTATATTTGTCGTTGTATTATTTGATAAATGCAATTTTATTGATGAAAGTATCACTGTATGAGTCACACATATCTAAAATTCACTTTAATAAATTAATATGCTCTCAATTCATGTGAATATTTATATATCCGTTTCGTACCTCACAGGAAACAAATTGAGTTTACGTTGTAGAGACGAAACTATTAAGAAAATAATCCATGTTTATTCTGAGAATCACACGAAACACTTTATAAATAGGCTGTAAGCTGGGAATGCAGTTTTTATGTGTAAAAAGTATACAGGAGATATACTAATTAATCACTGTGCTTTAAAGTTTTAAATGTAAATGAATATAACCACCAAGAACAGCTAACCACTTAAATAAAATACGTTCTTTGCTGTTCATAGAATGTAGATGTTCTTTCTGTCTCGTTAAACTTGTTTTAGTAAGCCACGTGGCTTTTAAAACTGTCGACACGGCAAGTGACACGAACACGCTTCTGTCACTAGACTGGTTGCCCCAGTATGAAGATGGGCAGTGGTTTAAATGGGGGGGTTGATGAGTTCCTTCTTCTTTACAAACTGACCCCCTTAATAAAGCCTCCATCTCTCCCTCTCTTTCCTCATATATCTCATCACATTCATTGAACAATATTAGACCTCCACCCCTTCCCCAATTTCACCTCCGTCTCATCCCACAACAATGGTATATTGATGAGGTCTGTGGGGGTGTAAAAGGAGGGATGGATGATTGGTTTCTCTACCTGAGAGGCACGGGCGAAACGTAAAGCTGGCCAATAGGAACTCGAGTTTCTGCGCCGAGCTTCGGCAGCTGGCACATGCCAATGTAAACCTTGCGTGTCGAATGTAAAACGTGTTAAGTGCTTGTCTTACACCACTTAACGAGCACAGAGTAATGAATGGAAGATCTGTATGAGAATTTGGTTCTCAACAGCGAATACTATGAAGTGATTCCGTGTAGACTGGTAGATCATTATCCTAATATACTGCAGCATCCTGTTGCACTTGTATGCTAAGTTTGTGTTCCCACTCTTTGCCATTTTTGTGCAACTTGATAGTCTTCATCTGTTTATTATACAACACCTCACGTTTCGGCCTAACTGGCCACCTTCAGGTGTATAAAATGTTGGATTGAATGAACCTGTTACTCTGTCATTGCGCTATTCAGCTTTTCATTTTAATGTAAATGCTTCTAAAATACTTTAGGTTATGTTAGATTATCATGCCGTCGCTATGCATATGTCTGGTGTATCTGTAATATGTAATGGGTTATATTAGTGTTTTATTTATAAGATGCATATTTTTTGTATATTCTATCTTTGCATTTGTGATGTTACTTACGTTTTTTTGACATAACGTGACTAAAATATATATATTATTACTACAACACGTAACCACACATTACGGATACACGTGCATAACGATAACATGATAATCTAACATGACCTAACATATTTTAGAAGTATTTACATTAAAATAGAACACAGAACAGCGTAATAAGAGAGTAGCAGGTTCATTCAATGCAACATCTTATATACCTGATGACGGCCAGTTAGGCCGAAACATATAGCGTTGTACGTATAATAAACAAATGAAGACGTTGAAGTTTGAACATTACTATACCGACCAAGTTGCACGGGGACGGTGAGCAGTGAGAACACGAAGTTAAATCGTTGTCTATATGGTAGCGATCTATCAGACTACACGAAGTCACATCCCAGAAGAAAGTAATCTTCGTAGTTATCTCTGGGAGAACGTGAAATGTCACATATTTTCAATAGTTTATCTGTTAAGTCACATGGAAATCAACACGACTTTCTACTTTACGTCTTTACGCCTAAATTCCAGCCTGTACCAGTCGTACAACGGAACATTTAAATTGACTTCTGAATTCTGACAAGTAAAATATGGCCAGAATATTAAAAGGGAGTGAAAGGTTTGGAGTCATCATAGTGTCCAAGCTAACAGCACTCGAATCCTGGCATCGCGGTTTCGAGTTCCGAGCAGGACAGAAATACTGCCGCGTGTTTGCTAGACAACGCGACAAGGAATTGTGTGGGTTCTCGATTTGAACGAATACCTTTATTGGACAGTCACTTTTACACTCACACAGTTAATGTTCGGCCACACAGAGCGCTACGCTATTTTCGCTACGTACGCTGTGTACACTCTGCGACGCAGCTAACATAGGGAACATAGCGTACGTAGCGTACGGAAGTCTGTGTGGCCAGTCACATTGGCAATAAAGGGAGATATTTTTCTGTTCGTATAGCGAACATAGCGTACGTAGCGTGCGTCGCGTACGTAGCGCTCTGTGTGGCCGAACCTCAACTCTCCACTTATAACGTCCAATGTTACAACTCTTCTGCTCTAGTCGGATAAGAACTCTTCTGTTCTAGCTGGATAAGAACTCTTTCCTACTAAACCCGAATACAAATTCTGCTGTTCTCTGGCCGACGTTGGACTGTTATAACTTGCACTCTGACTGAATAGGGAATACCTTATCGAAGGGATAATTCCGTTCGCTGTTACGCAACGAACGCGGGAATACGTGTCTGCTTCAAACAATTCATGTATAACGGTGGAAACTCCACTGTTTGACTCTCATTTCTGGGGCAACGATTTCATAGGCTTCCCTGCCTAGGAATTGCTAGCCGTTGCATAGCAATGGCTGCGTTCTGATTCCCAATATTCCGGCCCTAGGCTGCACGCCACAATACAGTACGGTAAAGCTATCCCTGTAACAGGCTGTGAAGGCCGATAGGGTTGTTAGACGTCGAGGTTCCGACATTTTCTCTAGACAATCAGATCACAGATGGCAGTGAGTTTGTGAGCTTTAAACGCCGGCCGTCCTTTACCCCCCGGGAAGATTCCTAGTATTCATTTCTGCTAGAGGTTAATTAGACCGTAGGACCATACTGCGGCTGGAAGGATTAGTCAATTGAAAAATCCAATGACCTTATCGAGAATCGAACCCTCGACCTTCCAGATTATAGCGCAGTGCCTCAACCAACTACGCTACCGTGTTCCCCATTCATAAGGCAACAATTGTGAATTTTTCGTGCTGTTATAGCTCCCATAGCTGAAAAATGCGTTTTATTCAATTACGTGTATATTGAAAATCTTAAGAATTGTGGATGAAGTGTATTCACTCACTTACTCATGGAGCTGAGCTCTTCTTGAGGAGCCGCCAATTCTGCAGCTACTCAAGAATTTCCCAGCATTTTATGGAACCCGAAGGTTCGTCACCGTGTTCACAAGAGCCCTCCACTTGTCCCTATCCTGAACCAGACCAATCAAATCCACACCATTCCATCTTATCTCTCTAAGAACCATTTTAATATTGTCCACCCACCTATGTCTTGGTCTTCCTAGTGGTCTATTTCCTTCTGGCTTTACCACCAATATCCTATATGCATTCCTATTCGCCCCATTAGTGCTACATGCCCTGCCCATCTCCTCCTCCTTCACTTGATCATTCTAATTATACTTGGAGAAGTGTACAATTTTTGAAGCTCCTCATTATGCAGTTTTCTCCAACCTCCAATTAATTCATCCCTCTTCGGTCCATATATTCTCCACAGCGCCCTGTTCTCAAATACCCTCAGTCTATGTTCCTTCCTTAATTTCAGAGACCAAGTTTCACACCCTACAGAACCACAGGCAAATTTATAGTTTTGTATATTCCAATTTTTATGTTTTTGGACAGCAGACGAGAAGACAAAAGGTTCTTGACTGAATGGCTGACAAACGAGACGAAGTCTTGGAAGCGGCCAGGGTCCAAACTGGGCTGTAGAGCCATTAGTAGTGGGGTATTATGGAATACTATAATGGACCACCTTTCCTTGTTACCAGAGTTTTCAAAGCACCAAATTCAAACATGTAATATTACCGTCCGCGGATCGCAGTGGCCGCGCGGCCTAAGGCATGAACTGTCTTCGCTCACTCGAACACTAGGATCATGGGTTCGAATCCCACTCAAGGCTTGGATGTCTGTGTGCGTTTATTCTGTGTTTGAGTTCTGTGTGTAGGTAGCGGCCTTGTAACGGGCTGATCCCCCGTCCAAGGAGTCCTACCGACTGTGTATAGGATTAAGTAAATCAAAAAGATGCCAAGGTCCAACAAAGAGCCGTAGAGCCGTTGATAGGTAGATGGACGGACGGACGGACGGACGGATGAATGGATAGTTTACCATCTGATTACGCACCAAACATGTGGTTAAATATGATAATGATGTAAACAGTTTTAAATTCCCTTTTATTACATCCATAATAATCATGTATTCTGTATATTCGACGTTGCTGCCCATGTTCCATGTTACTCTCACTAGACACCTCTTGAGAAAAAGTGACATAAAAAAATAAAAGATATTATATTTTGTCAATGGGAGCTGGGATAGCCCAGTCGGTATAGCGACTGGCTGCGTGTTAGATGGCCGAGGGATCGGAGTTCGAGTCCTGATAAGGGTAACATTTTTCTCTTCTCCACGTCGCCCAGACTGGTTTTGGGGACCACCTAGCCTCCTGTCCAATGAGTACGGGAGGGACTCTTTTCCCGGGAGTAAAGCGGCCGGGGCTTGAAGCTGACCACTCACTTCCAACAAGTGCCTAGTTCAAGAACACGTAGCTCTATACATTCACTCCATCATAGGTCTTCACGTTATAGTGCTTAATTAATTAAACGAAGAGGTAACTTTACCTTCTATTTTCTCAGTTGTTACTGTAAAAGAATACGAGTTTGTAAAGTCATATTTTATTTTTCTGGCTTTCATTTATGACGATGTTCACAATAGCAACGAAATGATATCCCCTAGGCCTAACAGTCCAGTTTCATCTGCTGAGTGGCAGCTTAATCCCTTGCAGAGAGAATGAAGAATTATGTCATTATTTTGTGGTAACATGACCGGTAAATAATATATTATTATTATTATCGGGATGTTATAGTTCATCCTCCCCCTTTCTCATATTTATCCATGACGTTATATCATCTAGTTAACAAGAGAGGGTACATTGGGAGTAAAATCATGTCACGTGTCCGTAATACGGGATTTCCGATTGGCTGTTGGATCATCTGTCTCTGTCTCGTCTCATACACAAACGCAATTATATCGATTTACTAAAAGTGAGTAAAGGGGGAAGGACTTCAGAGCATTCTGCAATCTGATTGGATTAGCCTTACACAGTTGGTAGCAATATAATTTTGTTAATTGCAGCAATTATTACGGGGTTGGGGTATGTATTTATCTGATGGTTGCTATGGTTATGCAAGCAGAAGTCGAGGGAGCCTTATTTTACAGTTACAGTACTGTATCATATTCTTTTTTAATGCATATAGTTTCAGATATTACGAATAGATATGTTACTGAAGAAATATCCTAAGTGAATCTCTGTTTCCCATAGGCGCAATAATATAAATGGCGGTTATATTCAGAGAGGGTTTAAGTGTTTACGGGGCCATAAGTCGATGTTCAGTGTGGGGCCTCACGGCTTTGAAAATGCAGTGGGGTGTGATAGACGTTTTAATATTTATTAACACCAATGAAGGCATGGATAGAAAAGTATATTGTTTTGTTACACCTGAAAGCCTCAGGGGCTCTCCGCCCTCTCATGCTACACAAGTTCCGTGCCCTCATCTCTCGGGGCTCCAATATCCGCTGGAGCCTAAATTGTGGCCTAATTCGCCTATGTCTAAATTCTCCTTTGGTTACGTTCCCAAATGTTTTTAAAAAATACAAAACAAATTTAAATGTATAAATTCATTGACTGAAGTGAAACATACAAAATAGGAAACATATTATGTTATTCCACAATGAATGCAGATCCCACTGCTCTATAAAAAATGCCAATATAAATTGTTAGCATTGTTAACGGAACAGCAAAATCATACACGTGATTCACAACGTACCAGAGAGTAAGACGAACTGTCTGAAAATTTTTTAGTTCTGTTGTTTCCGTTTTCGTCCACACGTATTCGTTTTTTGTTCGGAAAGGATGTCGGATGAGAGAACCCGCGACGGATGAGAAGCCAAGCTGAAGGTATAAGCTTCGTTATGAACTTGGCGGGAGTAACTGTGACTTTCTTAGGTCGCATGTTACAGGTAGTAATGACGCCATCCTCTATGATGTTGGCCGAACCACGGCTGTGCCTTTGGTGGGGACGCATCATGCACCAGGAATGCGTTGGGCTACAGCTTTAGGACACCTCCTCGTGGCCCCGCTGGACAACGACAGTCTCGGGGTCTGGACTAGTATGACTAACCGGGACTGGCGGCTAAGTTCCCATAAAGGGCAATGGCATTACGACCGGAGCCTTCCACACGGCGGCATAATGACCCTCGGGTATCACTACTGTGTACCGGGGACGAATGCGGGAGGGCACTCCCACGGGGGTAGCTTCGGCTACTTGAGCTGTCTCCCCAGAATACCGATAAGGTGCTGCAAGCCTTCGGGCTCAACACTCTACGTGTAAAACGGTCTGACTAACCCATGTGGAGGTGTGGGTATGTGGGGAGCTTATATGCCACCCCGAGAGGCTACTTTCTCATGCAGGTTTTCCTGGTCGCAAACTCATGATTAGCTGGTGTCGCACTCCCAGTGATCATCTGGGACACCCCCTCCCCCCAACGAGCACTCTTCGTCCTGGAGGCTTGTGAGGGTTTATCCCTAACAAAACCGAACCACCTAGGCCAAGGTGTGAGGCATCGTGCTGAGGGCTGCGTGGCACTTGGGTGGTAATTAGCCGGTGTCGTGAACGATCCCCTCGGGGCACCAGGCAGCACCCCGTTTTATTCATGCCTTTCACCCATATGGAGCGCTGCGTGTGGTGACCTTCCATATCCCCATGACTCGTGGGACCGAAATGAAAGGTACCAAAACAAAAACAGGTCGTAAGGGCCTTAAACAGAAGAGGGACTCCCCACCAAGGGGATCCCTACGAGAAATGCTTCAGGAGGGAGCAGGAAGCTCTGGTGAACCGTTAAGGTGCCCAGTTGCAACCAGCGAACCTGCTGTTGAAATTTCAGCCAAAAGACAGAGATGAACCAGTGGTGAGAAACCTGCCCGAGGTAAAACCAGAAATCACTCTCTTAGGAGTCAGTAGTATTGACATACCACTAGCATACTTACAGTATGAGAAGGTCTGGAACACCTAGTCTCTGGAGTAAGTGGACTCCGTCTGGTGAAGAAGGCACTGTCCAGATGCGCTAGATGGAAACTTAAAAAGGCAAGAGCTAGGGCAAGCGAAGCAGGAACTGGGGGCATTCAGCAACCAGGAAATGCAGGCTCGCCCAAGCAGGAAGAAACCTCTACCGATACCCTTAAGAGGCCAAGGTCTGAGGGCAGTACCCCCACAGAAACGGCCGGAATTCCAAAAAGGCCCAGGGACGCTAAGGGACCAGGGACCTACAAGGAGGCTGTGACCAACATGGAGGTAGCTATCTTCAGGGAAACATATCCTGAAGATAAGTTAACAGAGGATAACCAGTACTCCATTCTGGATGTACTGGAAAGGGTGTTACATAGGACTCCATTAGGATAACTACCACACCTGAAGTCCTGCAGACTGGAGGAAGGTGCACCTATTGATATATGCTCCGACCAACAGTCTGGCCAATGGCTTATCAAAGCTATTGACAATTACAGGCTGGAATCAAGGGCCAGGCTGAAGGCTACTGATGCCAAGAACCTACCCAAGCCTGTTAAAGTGGCTCTCAGGATTAGGGACAAAGTTGACCACAATCAGGAAGAGCTACTGAAATGAATTGCGAATCTTAATTCAGGACTCCACACTGAACACTGGAGAGTACTTGATAAGCAATCTGAGCCTAAAAGCCAGAGGCTTATCTTACTTACAGACCGGGACTCTTATGCTATTATAAAGAGGACCGGACACGAGATTTTTACAGGGCTCTCACAGTGAAATGTTGAAGTGTTGAAAGATTTGAGGCTCAGCACCAAAAGGGGACTGTGCTAGACACAGCATCCTCAAAATCGGGCCGTGAGGGGGATGGGGATGCTGTACCCACTCCCTCAGATGACCAAAGTAGAGCAGATCAGGGTATCCCCTCAAACGGAACCCAGTCTGAAAATAAGAAAGAAAACTAAACAAGTTACACACGAACACATATACACACAAAATACACACACATAACCTGAAATTCGTTCAGATTAACCTACACCACAGCAAAGCAGCCACGGCAACATTATGCCCACAGCTAGCTGAGGAAAAGATAGATGTAGCAGTTATTCAGGAACCTTGGTTATACAAGGGTCAAATAAGGGGTTTAACCAACACAGGGGGAACAGTTTACTCTGATGTACCAGGTAATAATGCAAGCTCCTGCGTTTATACCAGGAATCATATTAATGCCTTAGCTTTGCTGGAGCTCTATTCTAGGTATGCAACAGCGGTGAGGATAACACACACGTAATGAGGAGGTCACATGGAGCTGATTGTTGCTTCAGTCTACCTTCCATACGACTCGGATGAACCACCACCAACCAAGGAAATGAGGGACATCATAGACTACTGCTATAGCAGGAAAAAGCAACTCATCATTGGGTGTGATGCCAACGCACATCACATTTTGTGGGGGAGCTCTGGAACCAATCCAAGAGGAGAAAGCCTTATAGAATTTCTGGTGAGTTCGAACCTGAATATTCTAAACCATGGTAACGAACCTACCTTTGTGGTCTGCAATAGGAAAGAAGTTATTGACTTGACACTAGGGACAAATGAAATAGGACACCTGGTAAGTAATTGGCATGTATCTGGCTAGCCGTCTCTATTGGACCGCAGATACATATGCTTTCAAATAGATGACATAACAACACAAGAAGTTACCTTCAGGGATCCTAGGAGAACCAATTGGTAGTCATACAAGGACGACCTAAAGGTGAACCTGGAGATTATTTCGCGAAGTATACGCACGATAAGGGACATAGATCGATCTGTTGACCAGTTGCAACAGGCCATTTTCTTGTCCTCTTATCATAATTGTCCAGCCAAGACCACTCGTTTACCAAGGAATGCACCTTGGTGGAATGACAAGCTGAGTGGGCTAGGATCTAAAACAAGAAAGCTATTTAATATAGCAAAAAGAACAGGGCTGTGGGACACCTACAAGGAAACCCTCGCCTGTTATAATAAAGAAATAAGGAAAGGAAAACGATCCTCATGGAGGAGGTACTGCCAGGAGATCAATGATGTACCAGGCACTGCCAGACTCATGAGGGTCATGGCAAAACAGGCGACCAATAAGGTCAGCACTATCAAGCTGCCTGATGGTAAGTACACCCAAACTGGAGAAGGGACACTGAAGGAACTGTTCAGAGTTCAATTCCCAGATTCAAAGTTGATTGATGATCCAGGCGATGGGCTGGTCAAGCAGAACCTGGACGTATGTGGGCACATAAAGAACAGGGGAGACTGGAACCTGGCCAATCAGGTAATCAGTGAATTAAAATCAGATGGGCGTTAGGTACGTTCAAACCATTAAAGTCTGCGGGAACAGATGAAATTGTTCCAGCATTTCTGCAGCAAGGGATAGAACATTTAGTCCCACACCTATGCCGCATATTCAGAGTAGGCATGGCGCATAGGTTTATCCCTACGGCCTGGTGGCAAGTCAAAGTGACATTTATACCTAAGCCCGGGAAACTTGATTATACCGAGGCTAAGACTTATCGTCCTATCAGCCTGTCGTCTTTTCTTTTGAAAACGACGGAGAAGATAGTAAACAGACACATTAGAGACAGTGCATTGAAGATTCATTCTCTGCACCCAAACCAACATGCTCACCAAATAGGTAAATCTACTGAAACCGCACTGCATAATGTGGTTACACGTATAGAAAATGCCATCGAACACAAGAATATTGCCCTTGGAGCATTCCTTGACGTAGAGGGAACCATTGACAGAATAAAACAGACTGCTGAAAGGCATGGCATTGTGCCTGCAATATGCAGATGGTTCTGTGCTATGCTGAAAGACAGGAATATAAGTGTTACATTGTCTGGAGAGACCCTGAGAGCGTCTACGGCGAGAGGGTGTCCACATGGAGGTGTTCTCTCCCTCTGCTGTGGAGCCTGGTCGTGGATGATCTTCTCTGGGAGCTCAACAGTAAAGGTCATTTCACAGTAGGATATGCTGATGATATAGCAATCCTAATCAATGGAAAATTCCCTTATACTGTGTCAGAGGTCTTACAAACAGCCGTGTACACAGTTANGTTATTTTAAAAAAACAGGACGATGGATGAAGTCCGAAAACCCAATATCTCTGTATGCAGAGGCACGTTTGAAAAAACCTGGCGACTGAAACCAAAGGTGGTGTATTGGATATACACTGCTGTAGTAAGACCCATAATTACCTATGCTGCCACTGTACGGTGGCCTAGAGTTAACCTTAAAACAAGTCAGGCAGAACTAAGCAAATTGCAAAGATGAGCCTGCTTGGGAATTACGNGACTGCTGAAAGGCATGGCATTGTGCCTGCAATATGCAGATGGTTCTGTGCTATGCTGAAAGACAGGAATATAAGTGTTACATTGTCTGGAGAGACCCTGAGAGCGTCTACGGCGAGAGGGTGTCCACATGGAGGTGTTCTCTCCCTCTGCTGTGGAGCCTGGTCGTGGATGATCTTCTCTGGGAGCTCAACAGTAAAGGTCATTTCACAGTAGGATATGCTGATGATATAGCAATCCTAATCAATGGAAAATTCCCTTATACTGTGTCAGAGGTCTTACAAACAGCCGTGTACACAGTTAAACAGTGGTGCGATAGAACAAACTTGTCTATCAATCGAAACAAGACGGTAATTATACCCCTTACTAGGAGGAGGAATATCAAGGGGCTTAGGGAACCAATCCTCTTCAATCAAGCGATCCGGCTACCCAGTGAAGTCAAGTACCTTTGAATAACATTAGACAAGGAACTTCCATGGAAAAAACAGCTGGACAAGGCTATTAACAAGGCCTATAACGCCTTCTGGACATGCAGAGGCACGTAGTTACTATAGGAGTTTGACGATGGTGTATAACACANTGGGAATTACGGGAGCAATGAGGACAGCTCCAACAGCTGCAATGGAAATCCTACTAGGACTCCCCCCCACTGCATCTGCAGGTGGAAGCGGAGGCCGAGTTAGGTAATTACAGATTACATTGCAATGATCAATGGAGACCTAAATCTGAAGGTTTTGGACATGCATACGTGGTTCAGGACATGAAAAAGGAACCCGTCCTACAGATGGGGTCTGATAAAATGATACCGAAACATGTCTATGATAAACCCTTCACGATCAGATTTCCTGATAGAAGTGAATGGAGAGAGGGGCTTCAACCTGGTAGAAAGTGGGGACTAATCTGGTATACAGATGGTTCCAAGACAAATAAAAGCACTGTAGCTGGGGTGTATTGTGATGGAACGAGGCGGAAGCCACAACTGGACTGAAACAGGCAAAGGATTTATACCAGAAGCCTCTGCCAAAAGAAATAGGGACCTGTTGAAATTAAACAGAGATCAGTTAAGATGGGTGCCACCTAAAAGGGCAGCTTTTCAAACTGGGACTGACAGACGGCCCAACTTGCGAAAGGTGTTTACAAGAAGATGAATCAGCCAGACATACCCTATGTGATTGTGAGGTCATGGCTTATTTAAGATTTCGTCACCTGGGTCAGTTCTTTATGGAACCAAATGACTTTAATGACGCCCCCATGAATAAAGTCCTACATTTCATTCGAAGTGTAGGATTAATAAAGGGTTAATCTAAAGGGGAAGCACAATACATCACTAAAGGTCACATTACAAGGACCGGATTTTATGGCCCGCCCCTTATACTCTTACATTATGCAGTTCGTATGACCGGAACCTGCATGGAGCAGGGCCATGTGTATGTCTACTTAAAGTTACCTTGTAAATATATGTGAATATAGTACTTTAAATTTTCAGTGCTTTGGTTTTGAAGGGTTTTACTATTTTTTCGAAACCTAACGCCGAGTAGTCCGCTGAATTTGCACCGACCTTTCGGAGGAACATGTCGCCTTCAACTTCAGTGTTGAAGAGTGAGCCAAACTAAAAACCAGAATGAAGCAGATATCAAGGAGCATAACCTTTGGTTTTCTTGAACCCTGAAGATGAAGGAGACGTGTTTCTCCGAAACGTCGGTTGGCTCTCAACGGACTACATGGCGGATTATTCGAGAAGATAGAATTTTTTAAATATAAATGATTTTTCTAGTCATTATTTCACTATTAATTGCAGACACATACGAGTATAATGTAAATACGTATATTTTCATCTATTTGTCTACCTGCCCGTCTGCCTATCCGTCCGTCCGTCCATTCATCCATCTATCCATCAATGGCTCTACAGTCCTTGTTGGACCTTGTCCGTTTTTCAGTTTCTTAATCCTATACACAGTTGTTAAAATTCCTTGAATGGGGAATCAGCCCGTCGCAAGACCTCTACCTACACACGGAACAACACAAGTACAGAATAAACGCACACAGACATCCATGCCTTGATAGGGATTCGAACACACGATCCCGGCACTCGAGCGAGCGAAGAAAGTTCATGCCTTAGACCGCACGGCCACTGTGATCGGCATGTTTTCATACGTGGACGAGTATATATATATACACACACACACACACACATATATATATATATGTGTGTGTGTGTGTGTATTTCATTGGACTTAATCCTTCCAGCCGCAATATGGCCCTGGGGTTGACTCAGCCTCTAACGGAAATGAGTACCAGGAATTTTCCTGGGGACTAATGGGCTGCCGGCTCGTAATGCTGACAGCCTCACCGCCATCTGTGAGCCGATTGTCTAGATAATGTGGGAGCCTCAACGTCTCACAACCCTATGGGCCCTCACGGCCTGTTACATGGATAGCGTTACCTTTTACCTCTTTCTTAAGAGATCTTAAAACACTGCCTTCTGTATCACTGTGGCAGTATGGATTTGAGGTTTGTTTTCCCCGAGGATAATAATGTTATCTGCATCCTTCGGGACAGCCAATTTCAAATGATTCGACATGACAGACATTTATTATTTGTTAGCCTTACTGGGGTGAGATTGAGTCCACTTGGTACGGCGGCTATTTCTCGCCTATTGTACCAGCTCCAGATGATAGATGATGGTGACTATGGAGCAATTGGTAGAATAAGTAATGGAAACTGAAGTACTCCGAGGAAATTTATCTCACCGCCACTTTGTCCACCACAAATCTCACATGACCTGACCGGGGCTCGAACCTGGGCCGCCGTGGTGGGAAGCCTTGCTACTAGCCGCTCAAGCTTTGGCACTGCTATGACAGACAGTTACTCTTCCATTTCAACGTCTTGGAACTTCCAGACAACCCATCTCATTAGAAGTTGTCCCTGTGTTTATCTAATCAAGCACTACGCCATGAAAGCGCAGGTGGAGTGGACGTACAAATCCTCGTATTCTTGACCTCGGGGCTAGTTGGAGACGAGTAGACAGTTTCACGCTCTGGCCGCTTTACTCCTCGGGAAACGGCCCCCGGTACCCGTTGGATGGGGGCTTGGTGTGCCCCAGAGCCGGTCTGGTCGACACAAAGAAGACAAAATCTTGTCCCTACCGGAACTCGAAATGCGACCTTGCGGCCGTCCCAACCAGTCGCTATACCGACTGCGCTACCCCAGCTCTTGAAAAGTGACTTTGGATGTTACAGTATCCGTCTCGTCCACCAGAAATTTTCTTACATCAGAAAAAAAAAAAAGTAAAGCTATCCCTGTAACTGGCCATGAAGGCCCATAGGATTGTGAGCCGTTGAGGGTCCCACATTATCTAGATAATCGGCTCAAAGATGGCGGTAAGGTTGTCAGCCTTACACACCGGCCGCGCTTTACTCCCCAGGAAAATTATTTAATTAATTCCTGGTACTCGTTTCTGTTAGAGGCTGAGTCGACGCCGGGGCCATAGTGCGGCCGGAAGGATTAGGTCAATTGAAAAATATCCAATGACTTTATCGGGACTTGAACCCGCGACCTTCCGTCTTGTAGCATAGTGCCTCAGCCAACTACGCTACCGCATTAAATCTAAACTCCACTGAATTTAATAGCATAAACAAAGACAGAATGCTCGTAGATCCATGAAATTCCAATTCCATATTAAGTTATTTTTCTCTCTCTCGGATATCCTTTTCTAGCACACTCGTATGCACCGGATTGCTTTCTCGTAATTAAATCTTTGCCAAAAGAATAAAATCCAGTTGTTTCTTCACACTCGTTATACCTTTCCTTGGCAATATAAACGATATAGAACCACAGATTTGGGCAGCAAGGCAACCTTCTTGCAACATCCTTTCAACTGGTCACTTTTAGTATCACATGCTGGAGCAACTCGATCCTACATATTTCGAAAGGATCTAAATTGTCCTTCGTTTCTAACATGTCTCTTAAACTAGTCTCATCCTTTGCTGAAAACGTATATCCGTTGTCGGTAGCGTGCATATTCAGCGAAATCGTTATTTAGTAATATATGCGAGTAGGTAAGTGGATGAATTATCTGTGGAAACTGTAACTGGAGATGGAAATAGTTTGTTTCAAAGGTTTCACCCACATATTGTATTTGAGATAATTAACAACAATGTGCTGCTACTGTCTAATGTAAGGGAGGATTCCAAATTATAAACTGAAAGGAATGAAATAATAGCTCTTAATAAAACTTATAGTGTCCGTCGTGTTTATTTTGTGTGTGAGGGTGAACTCACTCAATATTGGGAGGGTTTTCATGGCTCTCCTAGTCCCTCCGGCTAAATGTCGGAATAGTAATCTTAAATCAGACCTCGACCGATTTTTTTTTTCACGTCTGTTATAATTAATTATTTGCTGTCATCTGGGCATTCATTGCTGTACAAAACGAGTTATGGATGTCGTATTGAAACTTATATAGCTTCGATGGTATGAAGGTTAATAAATACGAAGCAGTATTTGGAACGAGAACTGGCAGAGGAAACCGAAGTACTTGAAGAAGTCCCACCCCAGTGCAACTTCGTCCACCACAGGTCCCACATGACCTAACCTGGGATTGATCCCGGCTGACTAACCACCGAGCTATGGCACGGTCCCTGACGATTGTACTTTGTCAAATTGTGACTGAAAGCAATATATCTCCGGTGAAGAAGACAATGCCCATTATGATACTTTGTTCGCAGCTGAAAAGAAGGGTCAAGTGTTTTTCAAAAAGTGTGTTTTTATGCCTAACCTTTGTCGGAGACATTTCTTCTAGACAGAAGCGCCGCTTAGTGAAAAGATTATTCGTTCAAGTTTGGTATATTGGTATAAATGTAGCTCTTTCCAGAACTTTTCAGTCTACTGAGGTTAGATGTTGTTGTCTACGTTCTTTTTCATCAATTCGCCCTTGAAATTTCAACGGGATATGTTAAAACAAATGTATCCTAGTTGTGCTTCTAAATGCTTTGTATTCGACGCGCATTACGTGTAATAAGAGGTACAACCCACCGTCATATTTAAGAATCCGTGACACAGCGGATGCAGCATGTGTTGACAAAAACAGTGGCGACGGTGGCGACAGTGGGTGGTAACCATGGTAAACATGTGAAATTCAGTGTTACAGCTGGCCCGCGGAGAAAAGGAAAGAAAAGAACAGTGCGAATAAGGGTGACAGGCGGGCTGTAGTAGTTTGGAAGCATTGAAAACGATGGAGAAAGTTAAATTGAAACAGGTAAATGATAAGCAGAAGTGGACTTTTATTATTTTCTTAGACTGTGGAATGTACTGAGTATTATATCCCAGCAGCGACTGTAAATGTTATTTTAAACTACACGCATGTTTCCCTTCACTTGAACAGTTAATTTTCTGCGTGTCATTCCTGTTTGCCAACCACAACCTTTTAATTGCGAAACTCTAGATGTTTGACTTAAATACAGTAATGGCCGTTAAATTCCCATATGTAAAATAGATAACCGTGAACATATACGGTGTTCACGCCCAATAACATTCCTTCAGATAGATAAAGTAAACAAACAAGGACAACTGAATAGAAAACACCCCACGTATAATTGGGGGCACACGGTAGCGTAGTTGGTTGAGGCATTATGCTACAAGCCAGAAGGTCGCGGGTTCGATTCCCGATGTAATTGCATTATTCAGTTGACCTAATCCTTCCAGCCACAGTATGGCCCTGGGGCCGACTCAGCTCCTATCAGAACTGAGTACCAGGAATCTTCTGGAGGGGGAAGGTGGGGTAAAGGATGGCCGGTGTGTAAGGCTGAAAGCCTCATCACCATCTGTGAGCCAGTTGTCTAGGAAATGTGAGAACCTCAATGACTCACAACCCCAGTGGGCCTCCACTGCATGTTATAGGGATAGTGTTACTTTTTTTTCCCCCACATACAACTCCTTAACATATAATTCTTAATTTTTAGAGCAAGAAGAAAGAGAAACCTCTAAATGAAGAAGAGGCTATTGCAGGATCAATTCCAGATGCTCCATTATTAGGAGATTTCCTTCCTGATAATGCAAGTGTGGTTTCCAGTTACTTCTGTTCAGAGAGTTCCAAAAATATTGAAAGTGAAATACTTGATGCAGTTAGGGATGATGGGGCATGTGTACAGATGGAAGAAGAAAATAAACAGTCTTGTAAGCATGAGATTTGTGATACTGACCAAAGTACAGTACAGACACGACTGGAAAGTATGTCACTGGCTGACAGTAAAATTGTTCTGCCTACAAATGATGTTGAGAACCTAAGTGAATTCCAAGAGTTAGAGAATTACAGAAAATCAGACATTGCAGTTGGGACAGAGTTGCAGGAAATTCATTCATATGTGTTAGCCACTATGGACTCCAGCAATGTGGAAGCTGACAGCAGATTAGAATCCCCAAGGCTCTCCATAGTTGACAATCTGTGCGAACATGATTCTCATACAAAAGGGGAGACTGTTTCAGCACCCATGGATATGCCCACAACAGAAGTAAATGAGGTTAGCATTACCAAAATTGTACCACTATCAGTGACATCAGTGAAGGTAGACGATGAAAGAAAAATAGCGACATTTCCAAAAGAAGATGTTAAAATTGTTAGACCACATATGTCTAAGTCTATTAATGATGTGAATAATTCAGAAGCTGTAGTACATGAAATAAGGCCGTTTACTGAAGCACAGCTCTCATCCCTTTATAGCAATCGAGAATTGGAAATGAATGCTGAATTTGTGTCAGAGTTTGTGGAGAATCACTTACGTGATGGGCGACAGCAGCATTGTCTGTATGAGCTGCTGGTGAGTTACTTTCGTGCCAGAAATAGACTTATTGTCAATGCAATGGATCTTGAAGCCCTGAAGAAGGAATGTGAAGAGCATCAGAATAATCTGTGGATGATCGAGACGAGCGTCATGTCTGACAGTGGGGAATGCCAAGATGGTAATCCAGTTTCAGCATCCCATGAGTACAAAGTGTCACGATTCAGCAAGACTGCCTTATCCTCTTTGGCTCGATCACTGGCATCCGTGAAGGAACTTGTTAATGAGGTGCATTCACTAAACTCATATACTTCTGAGGTTCTCAAGCTTCAAATAGAACATTATATACAGAGTGTTGCAAATTCATGTCCTGAATTGATGCAACTACCTCATAACGTACCAGCGAACCTTCACCTTGGTGAGCCGCCACCGCATGTTGCAGCTTGCTTCTCGGAGTTGCGAACGTGCATAGCGATCCTGTTCACATTCCAGAGACGCTTAGTGAAAGATTCCCAGTTTGTGTCAGACACAAGGGATTGGTTATCTCGCCTGGTGGCTGTCTTGCTTCGTGTGGCCTCATGGAGGGATCACTTGTTCCTACTGAATCATGTCCTGCGTTGCCCTGCTGATGTAGGATCATGGGCTGCTGGCTATATTCAGGCTCCTTCACCTCCACTTCCTTGCCTTGTTGACAGTGGGCATTATGGTTCTAGTCCTTCCCCATTTACAAGTTCCCACCTGGACCACATGGTGGCAGTGTTGGCAACCATCCTGCTGCCTATTCGAGAGAGGGAACGTTTCTTGGAACAGGTACGGGCATTATTAAGCTGTATTTTTCAGAAATAAAATTTGTATCAGAGTTTAAGAAGTATGAACATGCTTCTTATAACCTTAGAATGTCTGTCACTGTGTTTGTATGTAGGTTGTACCGAAAGTCATGAGCAACTTTTTTTTGCATGCAACCTGGGAACAGCAGACGAAAGAGAGTACAGTGGTAGGTGGAACCAGCTGTTGTGTTAACCTTGAGTGTTTTGTGACGTCAATAGCTTGCATCACGTGACCAGTATCACTCCTAACAAAATGGCCGACAACGATATGTCATTTCGCCAGCGTGCTGTCATCGCATTTCTTGTGAAAGAGGAAATCCTTGCTGCAGAAATTCACCAGGGACTTCAGCGTGCTTATGGAAGTGTGTGCATGGGTGCAAGCAGTGTTCGAAGATGGGTGAAAGATTTTAAAGATGGGAACACCAGCATCGAAGATGAACCTCGGAGTGGTCATCCTCGAACAACCTCAACTGAACGCAACAAGGAAAGAGTGGATGAGATCATTCAAGATGACAGATGTGCGACTGTGGACACAATAGTCCAAAAACTTGGAATAGGGCAGAGTACAGTACAGGAGATGATTGAAAGCTTGGGCTGTAGGAAAGTTTCTGCTCGTTGGGTCCTGAGGTTGTTGACCGAAGACCACAAAGATCAGCGAAAAGCCATCACCTCAGAACTGCTGCAGAGATACCGACACGAAGGCGATTTTTTGCTCTGTATTGTGACAGGTGATGAAAGCTGGTTTCACCATTTCAAGCCTGAAACAAAACAGCAGAGTACGGAAAGGCACCAATTGCATTCTCCATCAAGAAAGAAGGCAAAGACCGTGCCATCAGCTGCGAAGGTGATGGGCAGAGTCTTCTGGGATGCAGAGGGGTTTATTCTGGCCGAATTCCTGGAACCTTGGCAAACCATCAATGCTGCTCATTATGTCCAGACGCTGCACAAGCCCCGTCGTGCATTGCGCGATAAACGTCCGGGATGATGAAACGTCATTATCTTGCATGACAACGCTCGCCCCCACGCCGCTCACCTCACATTGGAAGCAATTGCAAAGATGGGGTGGGAAGTTCTTCCACACCCCTCCTATAGCCCTGATCTGGCACCCTCCGACTACCATCTTTTCGGATTTATGAAGGATCAGCTGTGTGGACAATGTTTTAAGATGAGGGAGGCAATTCAGAAAGCAGTGCGTAAGTGTCTTTGGATGGCTGGAACGGAATTTTACAGAAGGGGAATTTTCAAACTCCCAGAACGCTGGGAGAAATGTGTACAAAGAAGTGGCGATTACATGAAAAAATAAAGAAAGGTCTGTAGATTGAGGTGGTGTATTTGGTTTGCCAATAATAAAGCATGTTACTTTACAAAAAATTGTTGCTCATGACTTTCAGTATGACCCTCATACTTGTTAATGTGGTAAACAGTATTTCATACTGAATTTTTGGATATGTTCATGAACCTCTATAGGAGTCAGGATAGCTCAGTCAGTATAGTGACAGGCTACAGGCTGGATGGCCACGTTTCGATTCCCAGCAGTGCAAGATTTTACTCCTCTCCACAGCGTTCAGACCATCTCTGGGGCCTATCCAATGGGTACTGGGGGCTCTTTCCCTGCAGGGTAAATCTGCAAGGACATGGAGATGTGTACATTCACCTCCATCTAGTGTCAAAATGTTTTTTTTTACACCAACCTCCGTGCCAAATTTAACATTAACTCCAGTGAATCATTACTGCCCTCATATCAGACATGAAATGTAGAGTTCCCATGGCTGCCATGTTGCAGAAACATTACCATAACGATGGAGGATTAACTGTCATTGGTGTCACTCTTTCGTACAAGTTTCTACAGGTGCTTTGTTAGAAATTGAAGGTACTAACATGCAATAGGATGATCACAGTGACTACATGCTCTAAGGCACCCACTGGATCGTGGGTTTGAATCCCACTCAAGACATGGATGTCTGTATGTATGTTTATTCTGTGTTTGTGTTGCCCTGTGTATGTAGCAGCCTTGTGATGGGCCGATCACTCGATCAAAGAAGTCCTACCATTTGTATAAAAAAGATTACGAACCTGAAGAACAGGCTAGGTAGTGTCAAAATGCCATTGAATGAATGAATGAATGAATGAATGAATGAACATGGAATAGTCTCTCATGCATGATTATTTATACTAAGTTTTTATTCAGATCTGTCAGTTGAAAATTATTTTTTTCTGTGATGTAATGCCTTATACAGTGGTAGACATTTAGAGATACTTTTGGAGAAGTACGCTGCCTTGATCTTCAGGGCCTGTTCTCTCCTTTAGATGGAGGTAAACATGTACCAGAGTTCAGAGTGTCACATCCCAGAAGATAGTACTCTGCATAGCCACTACTGCTAGACCCTCTGATATCGTACGGAAGGTGGATATCAACAAAATTTGATATTTTCATGTTAGAAAAGTTTGTGAGGCAGATGTAATTTAATTTTTTTTATGAAAGTTCAGTTTGCAGTTAGCAAGGGAATTCATCTTTTGCTTGGCAGTTCCATTTGAACCAGTATGGTATCTCAGAAAAATCTCTTTTGGAACTAACCCATTTATTGTGTAGCCCATGAGACAGTATGGGGCACGCGATAGCGTAGTTGGTCGAGGCACTATGCTACAAGCCAGAAGGTCCCGGGTTCAAGTCCCGATGAGGTCGTTGGTTTTTTCAATTGACCTAATTCTTCCAGCCGCACTATGGCCCTGGAGTCGACTCAGCCTCTAACAGAAATGAGTACCAGGAATTAATTAAATAATTTTCATAGGGAGTAAAGTGCGGCTGGCGCATAAGGCTGACAACCTTACCGCCATTGTCTAGATTGTCTAGAAAATGTGGGACCCTCAACATCTCACAACCCTATGGGCCTCTGTGGCCTGTTACAGGGACAGCTTTTCTTTTTTTTTTTTTTTTTACTTTTACATGAGACAGTATTTTTCAGTAACATAATATGAATAGAATATGTGATTTATGATACAGATACTGAAAAGAATTATTCAGAGCTAGTAGTAAATGGGAGGATAATATTAAAATTGATCTTAAAGAAATAAATGGGTCTGGACTGGATTCATCAGCCTCAGAATATGGGCCAGGGGCAGGTTCATATAATCACAGTAATAAATCTTTGGGTTCCATATAATGCTGAGAATTTCTTGACTCGCTGAACAGCTGTTAGCTTTTCAAGGATAATTATGCATCACAAAGTTAAGGATTTTGTTGAGGTTTGTTTTATCATGAGTTACACATCAATTACTTCATAATGCATGATTGTTTTTATTGGCAACGTCAGATCAAAAGAGTGTGTAAACAAAGGCAAATGTACTGAAACATTTAGAAGTACAGTATGAGACACTAATCTTGAGAAATGTGAAGAATGCAGGAAGTCAGAACCATTAAAGGCATGGTTGCAGCATGAATCAGCAACTACTACCTGAACCAAAACATTCAGTATGTACTGTGTAGTGGCTGTTCAATTTTCATGTAACGGTAGTACCCTAGACATGTATTCAGGAGATGCTTCATTCAAAGTTTCGCTGGGACACCAGCTATCGAAGCCGAGGTTTAGTGGTTTCCCACAGTTCTTCCAAGAAAATGGAGGCAGTGTTTTCTTCTGGAATGGTGATACCAGTGTGTCACACTACATGTCACATCCTGGAACACCATATGTTAATACACATGTCCATACAAACTCTGAATCTTAATGTTTTCTCCATTGAAATCTGAAGGGAAGAAACTATCACTGAGTAGGTCTGTGTACAGTACAAGGCCGTAATCTTGAGAGATGTGAGAAATGCAGCCAGAACTATTAAAGGCAGGGTTGTAGCATGGATCAGCAGCTTACCTGAGCCAAAACATTCAATACGTACACTATTGCCGTAGTTCAGTTCATTGGAGCTCTCCACAGGTATGCTACTGGCCAACAATACAATTATTGTATGTTTAGATATTATCTATCAACTGAGTAGGTTTTTTACCCAACGACAGAGGAAGAATCCAGTCTCCAAAATGTGTTTTAAATAAAAAGAACAGGATGATGGACGATGCATAATAATTATATTTTTATACAATCATCACAAACTTGTAGACCTTAGTGGCTGATATGTTCTGAATTGATGCTGTAGACACTAGATAGGTCTGTTTTTGCCTATTCCCCCCTTGACAGTCTGTTCCTCATCTCGCAAGTGTCAAGATAGAGTCTCTCCCAGCAGGTATTGTCTTTCTCGAAAAGAATTTGTTGTCTTTTCAAGATATTTGTAATTTCAGGTTCAAAAATCAATGAGGGAATCGTCATCTCGTGAATCAGAGAGTGAAGGACTTTGGGTGTTGGTTGATTCTGATGGAGAAGAAGATGATCTTACAGGTTGTCAATACACAGGTTGGGCAACTCACTTGCGTGAAAATGACCTGGTCTCGCTTTTAAACCAGATCCCAATGGATTGTCTATATCGACACATTCTGCTGATAGAGAGGCGTGATGATAGGTAAATACCTAGGGTAATCTACAGCTTTTGATAGTGATATTGTAAAGTTATATTTTTGTAACTGTTGGCTGAGATTTGTGTTGGATATTGTATTACATTGACTTAGGGGGTCAACATCTAGCCACCCCTTAAGCATGCAGCCCTCTGTGGGGTCCATTGCTCAACCTCATCGTGACTCAGGTTCTTTAGAAACCTTGGCCTTAGCTAGAGCCACACCCCTCCAAACTGAGGTCCACTTAATTTTCATTGGCTCTACCCATACAGAGTCAAAGGTCATACATAGATCTCTGACATCATGCCTTCTTCTCTTGGGCTGCTGGCAGCTGGATATACCAGATGCTCTCTGTCAATCACCAACAGGTACATCAGAGCCCCCAGCTGGCCCCACTAACAAGCCCTCAGCTTCCCGCAGAAGAGGCCACTTCTGCAGGTCAGACATTTCTTCTTGATGGATAGGCTGTTCACCCCCATCAAGAGACTTCTTTCAAATTTACTGTTCAAGACCCCTTATGAAAGCCCCCAGTCCTAATGGCTACTTCAGTCTTGCAGCAGGGGCAAGCAGCTTAGCCTTCTGGTAGAAGAGGAAGAGCTATTCTAGGATTTCTGATGTTGGGAAACCTGCAGCCACTGACAGGGACAGTTGATGCCCCACTGCTGGCCTCAGCTAGATCAGTAACTGATTTCCAGCCAAGCCCTCAGTTCCTTAAAGAAGAGCCTCTTACACCGGCCCACTTCTTTGCTAGCCTATCCAGTTCTTCATAATAGGTATTCAACCCTGTCAAGAGATCGCGTACAGTGTAGTCCTGAGTGGACTCTCACCAGAGCTTTTTATAGATCAGACTATCCATGACAGCAGAAGAGCAGAGGATTCAGGATCCTAGCCCCTCAAAACAGGGAGAGAACTCTCCCTCCTCAAAGCACGGGCAGCAAGGACTCTTTAGCTCCTCTCCACCTAAATTCCAGGAGTAGCATATCCCCCATCTGGTGTCAGCTAGATCCATACTTGAGCACCAACCAAGGTTCAGCACCTGAGACGTGAATTCCTCCCACAGCCTGCTTTGTCTGCCAGCCTGTTCATCTGTTTTTAATAGGTTATTCACGCCTCTGCAGAGACCTCTTCCAGTTTTGTTCTTAACAGACCCTCACCAGAGTCCTGAGGGACTTGACTACCTCTCCGCAACAGGAGAAGAGCATAAGACGCAGCATAAGCCCATCAAACCAGGACTCAGTCCCTCCTAGCACTGTAGGTGGTGCCCCTCCAGCCACCCTCTGTCTTGCAATAGCTTAGGCCCCACATCGTCCCAGGTTAAGCTTGGGGTTAATCAGCATTAACATGGTGTACAACATGATGATAAAGTTTTGAAGTTACTTGGGTCACCCAGCTACAGTGAAGGTTGTGGACTGTGTTAGCTGTAGTTAACATAAGTCTAGAACTTAAATTTAGTACATCTCATGAAGGACCACAGAAGCTTAAAGCACTGTACTCCAGACATTTGAATCTATATTGATATTACTTGAGTGAGATGATTTGTTCATATAGACAGACTGTTTTCATTTTTAATAGGGATTTGTTTGATATCAGAAGAGTGAGTGATCACCACGTTTTGCGTCTGTTTGCTTTTGCGACGGTGTTCGTTCGTCTGCTGAGACAAGGTCTACGTACATATGATTCTCCACGATATAGACAGTTTGCCAAGAGACTGGGCCGACTGATAAGGCATACTGTACAGTATGCTTCCGATTTATGGGAAAGTTTCAGGTATGTTACCATCAGTCATCTCTTTCATACTGCTTTAGCATACTTTCCATATATCCACATTATAGTGGTGGATTTTATGCCTGGTTTTATTTGGACAGATGCACTATTCCATTAAGAATTTAGAAGAATTTGTGCTGAGGTTAAGAGCACTTGCAGCTGTACCTGCACTTTCCCATACCCCTTTATGGTGTGATGCTTAATTAGGCACTGGGACAGCTTTCTATTTAAAGGATTATAAATGCTGACATTGGGAAAATATGTCAGAGATGTGAATAAGGAAAATACTTTATGAATTGGTTGTGTATTTTGTTTCCCACATTTGGGCATGGTTTTGCCAGCACAACCACAGGGAACACTAACAAGAATTTTTTTATGTATAAATCACCTCAGAAGACACAATGTTGTGCTTTAGACATGTTATGCTGGCTGCTGCTCAACATTCTCAAGTAGAAACATCAGGCTCTTCCACTTTGAAAGGATTTTCACTGCCCTCAGATGCTTGAAATGGAGCTGGGATAATATAGTCAGTATAGTGACTGCCTACGGGCTGGATGATCGAGGAATAGGAGTTTGAGTCCCGGTAGGGTGAATTTTCACTTCTCCAATTGTCCAGACCAGCTCTGGGGTTCACCCAACTTGCTATCCAGTGGGTACTGGGGGCTCTTTCCAGGGGGTAAAGCGGCTGTGGTGTGAAGCTGATCACTCACCTCCATATGCCTTCATGAAGTAGTGCTTAATTAGTTAAGCACAGGGACATCTTTTCTTTACCTTTACTTCAAATGCTTCAAGCTGTCTGATGAAAGGAGAATTTGTTTTGCTGTTTAACATAGAGTGATAGAACTCAGTGTAGGGGTGTTCTCGGAACACTTGAAATGTTCATTTATAAGGGCACCACACTGAGCAAAGTTCCCTATGGGTGATGTAGGCACATGGGCTTTATGTTGTGCTATAGTATAGTCCTTGTCACCACGGCATGGCATGTTCTCAGGTTTTGNCTCCGCATTCCAAGCCATTCAACTGCTCTGAAGATGGAGGCGCTACGTTCCTCCGAAACGTCGGCCAAAACGAAGAATACACGGTGCCTAAACCCAGAAGACGACTTTCTTCATTGATACAAAAATGTTCAAAAAATCTCAGACCTGGACATGTCCTGTGGATAAACAACCTAGGCAGAAGAAAATGGACACAAGATTCGGTATTTGGAATGTTAGAAGTATGTATAGGGCAGGTTCGCTAAGGACAGTGGCAGAAGAAATCTCAAAATATAAGTTAGATTTAGTGGGAGTACAGGAGGTCAGATGGGACAGAGGTGGCAACAAACCAGCAGGCGAATATACATTTTTCTATGGAAAGGGAATGAAAATCATGAATTGGGTACAGGTTTTTACACACATAAGAGCTTTGTGTCACCAGTTAAGAGGGTAGAGTTCATTAGTGATAGGTCGCTGGTGTGCTATCATTCTGAATATTCATGCCCTAACAGAAGATAAAATTATTGGTATAAAGGACAGGTTTTACAAAGAACTGGAACATATATTTGATAAATTCCTGAAGTACCATATGAAAATTTTGTTAGGAGACTTAAATGCCAAAGTAGGGAGGGAAGACATTTACAAACCAACGATTGGGAATGAGAGTTTGCATGAAATTAGTAATGATAATGGAGTTAGAGTAGTAAACATTGCCACATTGAAAAATCTTACTAACAAAAGTACAATGTTCCCACTTTGAAACATCTATAAATTTACTTGGAAATCTCCTGATGGGAAGACACAGTTGGATTGACCATATTTTGATAGACAGGAGTTGGCACTCAAGTATACTTGATGTCTGATCATTCAGGGCAGCAGATTGTGATACTGACCACTACATGGTTTGGCAAAAGTTTGGGAATGACTGGCAGTGAGCAAATGAACAACGCACACAGTTCATATGAAGAAGTTCAGTCTCAAGAAACTAAACGAGGTAGAGGGTAAAGAGCAGTATTGTGTTGAAATCTCAAATAGGTTTGAAGCTTTGGAAAATTTAGACACTGAGGTGGATGTTAATAAAGCTTGGGAAACTATTAGAAAAAATATAAAAATTTCTGCCAAGGAGAGTCTAGGTTATTATGAACCGAAGAAGTATAAATGGTTCAATGGATGCTCAAAATTATTAGACCAAAGAAAACAAGCCAAATTGCATTGGTTACAGGATCCAAATTAAATAAATGGGGATAATCTGAAAAATATAAGACGTGAAACCAGCAGGCATTTCAGGATTAAAAAAAGGGAATATCTGAAAGATAAAATTGACGAGCTTCCAATAAACAGCAAGAAGAACATTAGAGACCTGTATAGAGGAATAAATGACTTTAAGAGGGCTTACAAACCTAGAATTAACTTGGTGAAAGATAAGAATGGTGATCTGCTTGCAGATTCCCACGACAATTTGAACAGGTGGAAGAACTATTTTTGTTAATTATTGGATGTACATAGGGTCAGTGATGTTAGGCAGATAGATGTACAAGGTGGTTCAAATATGACTGGGATTGATATTTCTTTTTAAAAACCATAATTGCCAAACACTTATTTGCACATGTCAGTCTTCAACCTACTCCCCTCCGGAGTCAACACATTTTTTGCAACGTTCTGGAAGCATCCTGATGCTCTTTTCAAAAAAGGCTTGTGGTTGGCAGTGTGTCCACTCCCAAACAGTCTGGATGACGGCGTCGTCCACAAACCGCATGCCTTGCAAGTTTGATTTGAGCCTTCCAAACAGGTAGGTATCACATGGGGCCAAATCGGGACTGTACGGTAGATGTGTCAGAAGGTTCCATTTCAATTTCCAGAGGTTTTCCATTGTTGTTTTGGCCATATGGGGGCCTGCATTGTCTTGAAGGAAGGCTACCCGCTTTCCACCTGTCTTCCGCTTGGATCGGATCATTTCCTTCATGTCTGTTGCCAGGAGGTTTGACTAATAAGCTGCATTGACTGTTCTGGCATCTGTCAGAAAGTCTACTTGGATAACCCCCTGCCAGTCCCAGAAGAACGTTGCCATCACTTTTCCTGCCGAACGGCGCCTCCGCGCTCTCTTGGGTTTGGGAGAACTGGTATGCCACCACTCACGTGATGACTGCTGGGACTCGGGAACGAAGTAGTGCACCCACGTTTCATCGGTGGTCACTATAGACTTCAAAAATGCATCACCTTCATCTTCAAACTACTGTAGGAGACAACTGGCAGCTGCATGCGCACCATTTTATTCACGTCCATCAAAGTGCGTGGTACCCACGGTGCATTCACCTTGTGATAGTGCAGGTGGTATTTCACGATGTTTTCTACAATACCAACACTGATGGACAGCATTGCTCCAAGTTCCTTGATAGTGATGTGCCGATTCTCATGAATAAGCGCGCCTGCACAATCAGTGTTTGCTTCGGTGACGGATGTTCGCGGCCAGCGATCATGCGGTTCATTCTCCACACGCTCTCTGCCCTCTCGGAAGCTCTTACACCATTCAAACACACGGGTCCGTGAGAGACACTCTTCCCCATACTGTTGTTGGAGTCTGTGGTGAATTTCTGCAGAGTGGACGTTTTCTCCAACGAGGAATTTGATCACAGTGCATTGTTCCATGCTCCGTGGTACCTTCTTTTCGCTCATCACTCTAGTAACTCCCAGACAAGACTGAACAGGTTCTAACCCAAACAGGAGGGAGGCTGAAGGTTGTGGCTTCACTCTCTCAAGGTCGCACAGCTGCTGTGCAGTGCGGCTTATTTGCACACAAATCAGTCCTGGTCATATTTGAACCACCTTGTACATACAGATGAGCTGTTAGTACCTCATCTTAGCCCTTTTGAGGTTGAAAGTGCAGTTGCGAAATTGAAGAGGTATAAATCGCCAGGTAGTGATCAAACTCCAGCAGAACTTATTCATGTAGGAGGCAAAATATTACATTCTAAGATCCATAAACTAATTTCTTCTATTTGGCATAAGGATAAAATTTTCTGATCAGGGGAAGGAGTCTATTATTGTACCAGTTCACAAGAAGGGTAATAAAAGTGACTAGTAATTATCGGGGAATATCATTGCTATCAATTTCATACAAAATTTTATCCAATATTCTTCTCTCAAGGTTAAGTCCATACGTAGATGAAATTATTGGGGATCATCAGTGTGGGTTTCAACATAACAGATCAACTACAGATCAGAGCTTTTGCATTTGTCAGATACTGGAGAAAAAATTGGGAGTACAGTGAGACAGTAAAGTAAAAGTAAAGCTATCCCTGTACCAGGCCGTGAAGATCCATAGGGTTGTGAGATGTTGAGGTTCCCACACTATCTAGACAAGTGGCTCAAAGATGGTGGTAAGGTTGTCAGCCTTATGCACCAGCCGCGCTTTACTCCCCAGGAAAATTATTTCATTAATTCCTGGTACTCATTTCTGTTAGAGGCTGAGTGAACCCCAGGGCCATAGTGCGGCTGGAAGGGTTAGGTGAATTGAAAAAAATCCAACAAATTTAAAACATCTGAAGCAATGAAAAATTCTGATGCCCTGGAATTGATTACACAATCATCTGGAACCAAGGCCTGCACACTAAGCCATGTGCAGAATTTCATTTTATTGATCTTTATAAATAGACATCATCTAAACATGACATTAGAAATATAGTGAAGTGTATGGATTTTGCCTGCATCTTCTTATTAAATGGAGTCAATTTTCTGAATCACTATGGGCTGAGTGACTGGTACATAAGTATTCATTAAAAACATTTTTATGGTAGTTATTTTCTGTCCTTACCCAGCATCTGGTCTCCCCAGCTAGGCGACTTCTTTTAAGTGATCTTCTCCATGGCTGTTAGTATATATATATATACACATATACATATGTTAATAACAGTAGTAAAAAATTGGCTCACATATGGCAGTGAGGTTGTGAACCTTATGCCCTAGCTTCTCTTTACGCCCCAGGAAGATTCCCGGTACTCATTTCTGTTAGAGGCTGAGTCGACACCAGGGCCATAGTGCGGCTGGAACGATTAGGTCAATTGAAAGATCCAAAGACCTCATTAGGAATCAAATTCATAGTTTCTTGTTTTTTACTTTACTTTTAGGATATACAGTCAGCTAAGTGATCTGGCCATGCTGAGACGATTGCAGACAGAATATGATGCGTTCTTCCTCCGTGCTACACGTTCCATATTTTCATCACAACGCCTTGGAGCATGGCAGTTTCTGGCTGTTATTCCTTACAACACAGTCTCCATATCAACACTGTGGAGGCTGTTCTATAGCCTCCATGAAGAGTATCAGGAAGAGGATTCATTAGCAACTTGGACGGACACAAAGACAGGTAAACATCTGCATTCATCTGGACCCATTTTCTCTTCTCCACAGTGTCCAGAGCAGCTCTGGACACACCCAGCCTACTGTCCCATGGGTACCAGGCCTCTTTCTCTGGGTAGGTAAAGCAGCAGTTATGTCAAGCTGCCAACTCACCCACATCTAAAGCTGAGGTCAAAAATGGTAGAGCTATACCTCTGCTCTCCCATATGTCTTTATGGCATAGTGCTTAATTAATTACACACAGGGATAACTTTACCTTTATGGGATATGTGATTTGGAGACTGTGGTACTGTTAGATACAGCTAACTCATTTCACAGAGCTGAATCCTTGAGAATCTGCAGTTGCCCGGCCTCTCAAGAGATTCCCAACATTTTATGGAACCCAAAGGCCCATTACCATGATCACAAGAGCCCACCATTGGTCACTATTATGAGCTAGATGAATCCAGTCCATATACTTCCATCCTCTTTCTTCAAGATCCTTTTTAATATTATCCTCCAACTTGGTAGTGGTCTCTCTCCTTCAAGTTTTCCTACAAAAACTTTGTACACACTTTTGTTGTCTCCAGTGGATGCTGTGTGTTCAACCAATCTCACCCTCCTTGATTTTATTATTCTAATAGCATCTGGCAAGGAATTCAAATTATGAAGTGTCTTAATATGCAGTTTTTTCCAGCCTTCTATTACTTTATTCCTCTGAGTACCAAATATTCTTCTCATATACATCTCTTAATAGGAGAGTAGAAGTTTCACATTCATACAAAAGGACAGGCGAAATTTTAGTTTTATATGTTTTATACCTTATGTTTTAGGAAGATGCAATTTATGAATTGAATGGTAGTAAGGATTCCAAAATATTTTAACTTAAACACATTTTTGTAGGATTGATAAACTATATATATGAGACAAACTCCGTCTTAAGTGCTACAATTAAATTGTTGCACTTAAGACAGAGTTTGTCTCATATATATTGTGTGAGTGTAACAGGATGCTTAAATATAATATTGTTGATAAAATATTTTTTTGTTTTGCTCTCTGATGGTATAACATCACCAAATACTTTGTTCTCTCTGTGGAGTTAGGTATAGCAGTTGCCTGTGTCATGAAACAAGATCTCAAGGAGTATTCTTGTGATGTCACTTTATTACTCAACACCGTAACTACAATTCAACATAATTATTTTTTTTTTTAATTGCTAGTGAGGTGGGACCAAGTCCCTTGTACTGTGGCCACTTCTGGCCTATTGTACCAGCCCCATATGATAGGTGAGGGTGATTATGGAGCAGTTGGTGGAATGAAGATTGGCAAGGGAAACCGAAGTACTAGCAGAAAACCTCCCCCAGCGCCAGTTTGTCCACCACAAATCCCACTTGACCAGACCCGGGATCGAACCCAGGCCACCACAGTGGGAAGCCAGCGACTATGGCGCAGCCAACAATTCAACATAACTATAACACAAAATGTTGAACAAGTTGTTTCACAGTCACTTTTTTCATGTTAACAACTCTCACTAGACTGTAGAACTGTCCATCTCTCCGTGCTGGCTAACCACTGGCTTCTGTCAACACACACTGTCTTCTGTTGGTCCTCAGCTTCTGTCTTCTACTGTCTTCTATCCACTTACCCTTGCCCCTGTCAACACAGTCTTCTCTCTGCACCACTGCCACAGTAGATATATATAGGACAAGGGGTGCCTGTTGCCTAGCAGCAGCATCCTCCGCTGTTATGTCACAGCAGGGAAGTGTTCACTGTCTCTTTGTCTAGCGCAGCTCCTCTGCTGTTGTGTCACAATGGGGAAGTGTTTACTAGCCTGTTGCCCCTAGCAGCAGCAGCGGTTCCTATGCTGTTGTGTCACCACAGGGAAGTGTTCACTGTCTCTTTGTCTAGCGCAGCTCCTCTGCTGTTGTGTCACAATGGGGAAGTGTTTACTAGCCTGTTGCCCCTAGCAGCAGCAGCGGTTCCTATGCTGTTGTGTCACCACAGGGAAGGGTTTACTGACAACGCATGCATTATCGCATCGTGATGAGTTGACGATTCCCAACAGCCTGTATGTGGAAGGTATTATATTTGCATAATGCCTATCTCTTCTCTTTACAGTGAAACCCCATATTTAATGTTTACTTAGGAAGTAGTATATTTTGACATTAAACAGGTCCTGCTTACATGCTTTCACACTGAGCATACCCCTGCCGCCCAACCCATAGTCCATTGGTATACCGACTGAGCTATCCCAACATCTATTCCATCATTAGGGTGTTGTGTTTGTCTCTCATCACTGTCAGACATGAGCATTTGTGTGTATTCCTTTTATTTTCCCCACAGCAAATAGGAAATACCTAAGAATCATTTGGCCCAAACCTGTAAAAGTGACGTACTAGTCAACAAATGCTGAATTTTTGCCCAGATTGGGAAAGAAAACTAATGGCGCCAGAGTTGCGACAGCAGTTTGAGGAGAAACTGACATCCATGCCTGATGCAGAATCTTTCTACTTGTTGACAACATTTGCAAACATGGCAATGGCTAGATCAGATCCTGCAGACAGAAGCTTTGTCCATGCTGCTACTCTTGACCTATTTCAGGTGAGTAATCTGCCAGTTTCATTACTGATCTTAAGACTTCCACATTGGTTCTTTGTTGATGTTATGTTGCCGTTTGGAAGTGGGAAGTTCTGAGTTTTCAGAAAAAGTTGAAGAGGGGGAGGGCTAATGCCTGGTTCAGGCCAATGAGGATGATAAAGAAGGAATTCTGACCATAAGCAACCCTTGTAAGGGCCACTGAACACATCATAACCATTAGGGACACTACATGCTGATGGAATCAGGTACACTTTCTTGTCCTTACAAGGGTAATTTTTGTCACAGTTCCTTCCTTGTTCATTATCCATATTGATCTGTACTGGGCACTACCCCCTTCCCCCCATGGGTCTGTTGCACCACCAACTTATATGGCATGATTGGTCTCTCTAATTACTCGCTTTGACCCTAAAGATGGAGGAGTCAGGGTCCTCTGAAATGTTGGCAGTACAGTTCACTTTCATGCATGTGGCAATATTGTATTGGCTGAAGCATTCCTTATCATCAGAGTGTCAGTGTTAGTAAGTTAGTAAGAGTGTCATCCTATGAAGAATCTAGCTCTTCATATTCTTCTGTACATGCACATTTGCCTGTATGTGCATGCATGTCCGCTTACCT
Organism: Cryptotermes secundus; assembly: GCF_002891405.2. Classification (NCBI taxonomy): domain Eukaryota; kingdom Metazoa; phylum Arthropoda; class Insecta; order Blattodea; family Kalotermitidae; genus Cryptotermes; species Cryptotermes secundus. Next base: position 153,667 of record NW_019727108.1, on the reverse strand, counting down.
TCATTTGGGTTATAGAGAGTTGTCTTCTGGGATATAATGCCATGTAGTCCATTGAAAGTCAGCTGACAGTTAACATGTTGCCACTGTCTTAAAGATTGAAGGATAATCCAAGCAAGACCCCAACATGAAGCAGGTAGCAAGCTGTGACATGTATCTCTGAAACGTCAGTTGACTTTCAGCAGACTACACAACATTGTATCCCAGAAGATAAGACTCTTCATAACCACCACTGTGAGAACCTCAGGTCATACATATGTTGGGTTTGATTAGTGTTTCGAGTATTGGATTAGGTTACAGTAATTTAGGCAAGGTTAGTGTCATTTCAGATGTTTGTTTATGTTCTGTTGTAGACAGTGACAAACTACCTGCTTCTGAATGCTTATGTACAAGGACAAATTTACTCTCATAAGATTGTGACAAAGACAAGAATATTTCAAGTTCAATCTGAGGTTCCCATGGCCATGGCTTTGCAAAGTCAGTTCTTCTGGGTTGTATTGCTATGTAGTGTGGTAGATGTCCATTGATGTTTTGGAAGAATGTATCACCTCGTGATTTCGAATATTTCGAATATAAGCTGCACCCCAGTTTTCCTCTTGAATTTTTTGCAAAAAATGTGCGGCCTATACATGCGTAAATACGGTATTTCAAGTTCAATCTGAGATTCTCATGGCCATGGCTTTGCAAAGTCAGTTCTTCTGGGTTGTATTGCTATGTAGTTTGGTAGATGTCCATTGATGTTTTGGAAGAATGTATCACCTCCATCTTCAGGGTCAAAATGTAAGCCAAGTGACCTGTTCCTTGCTGGTTTCTTGCTTGGCTTACTCTTTGACTCTGAAGAGGCAATATGTTTCTCCAAAATATCAGTGGACTTCTACCTTACTTCTCAGAGTTACAGCCTAGAATATTGTAGCCTTAAAAAATGTCTTAAGTTCATTTTGGAACTTGCAAGTCCTTGGTGTCAGATCTTGGGTTCGTATCTGCAAAGAAGTCACATTACTCTCATTGCATTTAATTGTTTCCTACAGGCCATTTTCCTTTTTTTAATTTATGAATTTATGTTTATCCACTGATGTAATTTAGGTTGGTTTCCTGAGTTCTGCCACACAAGACAGCTGTTCTAAAACAGCACGGGTTTTGCTGGCCAACATTACTTCCCGACACCCTTTGTTGTTATCTGATGTCCTTTATAAACTGCAAGACAACTTCACACAGGCTGGAAAGGTATGTTTACTCAGTACTGATAGTTTGCTGCAGAAAATCAGTCCCATTTTGGTAGTAACTGAAATCTGTCATTCTTACACTAACAAACTCCACCACGAGTGTTTGTACATGTGCGTGCACATACAAAATAATGGTAGTGTACTTGAAAATTAGTAAATTGCTACCATTAAATGAGACTTGTTGCATTGACCAGCTCTTCCTAACAGATATTTACACCATAAGAAAACCTCTTCTGCATCTAATGATGGAAACGAGTCCAGTTTCCAAAATGTTACATTTGACAAATCACATACATAATGGTAAAACGTAAAGTTACTGTGCACGACTAATTAAGCACTACGCCATGAAGACATAGAGGAGTGGATGTGTGGATCCACTAGCCCAGGGTGACTGGTCAGCTTCATGCCCCTGCTGCTTTACCCCTGGGGAAAGAGCTCCTGGTACCCATTGGATAGGAGGCTGGGTGGGCCCCAGAGCCGGTATGTATGGCATGGAAAAGAGAAAATTCTTGACCCTACTGGGACTCTGAAGTCTGACCCCTTGGTGATCCAGCACATAGCCATTTGCTTTACTGACTATGCTGTCCCAGCTCCTCATTGATGGTGGACAGTGACATTCACATTGAATTATTGAATTACAAAGGTTACTTTTGTGAAATTGACTTTAACCTTTAATGTATGGACTTTAAAATTGTCGAGAGCCTGCTGCAGCCAGAATTTAAATGGCCCTAAGTCTTTAAAGTTTGCAGACTTTCAGGAAAACTGCATATTTTCCATTCTATGCAATATAGAAATACAAACTAAAAACAGTAACATTTTCTACATATACACAAAAGAGCAATTTTTACAAATGAAAATATTCTGTGTATTTTGTCATGAAATGCAAAATATCATCTTTATTATATATATTATGAAATTCCAAAGGACTTACCTGTAGTTTTTTCTCAAAACTTCAGTCATGTATATTTTGTAAAAAATAATCACACTATATACAATAATTCTTTGTTCAGACTGTACATGACCATGAACTGTGTCATTTCACAGTTTATGATAACACCATTCAGTGCTCACACTCTGACACGCGTGCACCACTGGTGGAAGCAGTCCTTGACACACAGACCAACATCACGTTTTTTACAATAGTAGAGGGTGCTCCTGATTTTCTTATTTATCAAAGACACACAACAATGTCTTTGTTTCCCTTTGGATGGCCAGTGTTTTGAATGATTCACCTTTAGTTGACTCAGTTGGGTACCAGATGAACTTGGCCTCCCCCGAGAAATGCCACTGACCGGGTCTCCCCCGAGAAATGGCACTGACCGGGTCTCCCCCGAGAAACGGCACTGACTGTGATAATCCACCTCATGTGCCTGTACAATCAAATCACGCACTAGGATTTCACGGAATTTTTTATGTGTCATTTTTCTACCACATGACTTGTGCAATAAACAGGCATTGAGAATAGTCATGTCTGGAAGGTGATGAAACAATTTCTTTGTCCATTTCCATGTCCTCCAGGCAATTCCATAACTATTTACCATCCTGTGAGATTTATCCACAAAGCCCATATGTGCATAGCTGTTACCAGTGGCTCTGTACCTCTACCGAGACACAAAATAAAAATGTTTTATAAATAAATGATTGACAATCTGACACTGACTTTCTGACTGATAATTTGCTACTGAAAAAAATCCTTGAAAACGACCCACTTCCTTGCAACCTCAAGCAGCACTAATCTGCAAGCACAGATGAATATTTACTTCTCAGTTCTCAAAACAAAGCTGGGCTATATTTGGCTGACCAGTCATAAGCTGTCATATCTAAACATAAATAATATCAAAACTAGTACCATGATAAATGATTTCTTTGTTCAGAGCTAACAAATGAACCACTGACTTGACGTTGCGTATGTTTGTTGTGGTTTCAATGGAAGATCAAACTGTCAGCACTCCCAAAGAGAACAGGTGTGCTTGTGCTGCATTAGATAAATCTAAAATTTGGCCACATCAGAGTGTTACTTGCCATTACATATATCTAACATTCGTAGGTTAAAGGTTAAGAGGGCAGCATATTGTTCACAGCTGAGCCTGTACCTCTTCAAGGAGTTACCTTTGCACCTATGGAAACCAACTGAACAAGATCTCTGCATTGTTTCCCACTGGCTTCTTGAGTGTCCACCGAGCTCCATAGAGAACCAGTTGGCTCGCCAGATCCTCAGCCAGCTTAACTGGGGGTGTGAAGGACCAGGTGCTCATGGAGGTGAATTGGCTCTACCACTGGAGCTACACCAGCGCGTGGCTATACTAGTTGTGGAGGCAGCACTTCGTTTTGTACCCGAGACAGTGGCTGCAGGAATGATCACAGAAAGTGTAAAACAGGTACAAAGCTGTGAAAACATTACACATGTGTTTATATTATTGTATAGTGTACTGTAGTATCGTGGTGGAATTCATTTACCTCTGTTTTTCATGTGTGAAGTTTAAGTGACGTGCAGAGTTGTTTGACCACTCAGCCATGAGTGACAGACGCTCCTTACGTCAACTCAAGTCACACAGATTTGGACTGAAAGTGGGCTTGACAAAGCAATTGAGATTTCTCTTCACTATTACCCCACTAAATCATTGAACCAGCTACTGTGAAGCAAGCGTATGCATTATTTATGAGTTAACCATAATCCCAAGTCCCTGCTACAGTATTTAAATATTTAACTCAGTTGGGTTACTTATGTCAAAATTCCACATGGGAGATACACATTGGAATGACTTCTCCCCCCCCAGATATGTAATGATGCTTTCAGCTTTGAGACTATATAGTGTCCGATGTCAGGATCATTGTTGAAGGATGAATTGAAAAGGATGTGGAAGGCAATGATAATATTGTATGTCAGGTACTCTCTGTCATTTGCCTTGAAGGACTGACGAAAACACCTCTAGACTTGAAGAATGCCATCTTCTGGGATGTGGCACTGTGTAGATATTGTGTAAACCGACGTTTTGGAGGAACGTATCACCTGCATCTTTGAGGTAGAAGAAAGAATTCGCAGACTGCAGCCACCTGCTCACGCTGGTTTCTTGTTTGCATATTCTTTTACCACTACGATGATGGAGGTGATATGTTCTTCTGAAACGTCGGTTTACGCAATAGCTACACAGTGCCACATCCCAGATGATGGCATTCTTCATAGTCACTGCCATGAAAACCTCAAATCTTACACCCCTGTAGTTGCAAAATGGAGGTGCCCTGTTCAAGTCTCAGCCAGGTCACCTGTAGACCAACCTGTTAAAATGTGGCTTTGTGAGAAAAATGAAGCAGTATATTCAGTTGTAAATATCGGGATGTTACAGTTCCAACCAGAAAATTGTACATACAGTCATAAACATACAAGACTGAGAGTATCTTAATTGGACAATAACAGAACCAAATCAAAGCACTGAATGCTCATTGAAGACATGCTGGATGAAATCTGTGCTATGATTGAATATCCTCCATGGCAATTCTCTAGATGCTAGCGACAGTTAGTGTGTGATGAACAACTGAACAAGAAGTGGTGCTGCAGGCAACGGTATAATAGGAAACTTAAAATAAATCAACCTGTCAATTATATAATTCATGGATAAATGAGATATACTCGTAGTGTATAAAACGAAGGAACAAAGACAAGAAAACAGAACAACAGTATCAGAGACAACAAGACATTACCTAAGAATAATTCAACACAGGTTATTTAGTACTGATAGTATATGATAGCGCACTGTTTCAATAATATAAAACGAGATTAATGTGCATAAAAAATCGTGTCTGACCTGATTGCAAATATAAATTTTATGAAGATTGACACTATTTTAATACAACCAGAATATAAAACTGTGTTGATCTGTACAAATAACAATATAAATTAAATTATTTTATATTATTTTAGAACATGATTTATAATATGGATCCATAGTAATTATAATTATAATTCAGTTTCTAGCTTTAAGTACTCTATCGTCCGATGATGGCTCCAAGTGAGCCGAAATATTTCGCGTAATTTTAACACAGTTAAACTCAATGTACATAAATGTGGTGATGAACTGATGGTTTTATATATATATATATATATATAGAATGATCAAGTCAAGGAGGATGAGGTGGGTAGG